>NC_135179.1:1937546-2172546 GCF_041146795.1 Maylandia zebra
ACACCTTTCCAGCTTTAGTCACGACTTCCGAAAGCCTTCTCAACATTCAGGCATCGAAACTGGAAATTAGCTCTAAAGTTTTATAGTTGGGGGGGGGTCACTGCTGCCCCTGCAGGACGCTAGAGGAACTGCAAGTTTCAGTCCCAGAGGTCGATCAGCAGCAACGAGGCTGAAGCAGATCCAAGGATTCCGATTTAATCCGAGTTTCTTTTCTTTCAGAGTGGCAACCAATGTGGTCAGACGGCTGTGTGACAGAGGTACACACACACACACACACACACACACACACACACACACACACACACTTCTCTCCTTAGTGTGTGTGAAATGAGGGCTGGCTCAAGACTTTTGCACAGCACTGTGTGGATTAAAAATAGCAAAACAGCAGATTGAGAACGACATTAACTAAAACTCCCAGGAGTTTATTTCTGGGTTTAATTGGAGCGTCTCAGCAGCCGAGGATTGTGGGAAACGTAGCGTCAGGTACTAATGATGACATCGTTTCACAGGAAGTCCTCCTGACGCGCTCATCTTAGAGTCTCCTTTCACCAACATCAGAGAGGAGGCCAAGAGTCACCCCTTCTCCATGGTAACACACACAGACACACACACAGACGCACACAGCTCCTGCAGGTGTGTCTCACAGTGCGTGTGTGTGTTTCAGGTGTACCGGTACCTGCCCGGCTTTGATTGGTTCTTCCTGGACGCCATCACTGCCAACAACATCCGCTTCACCAGCGATGAGAAGTATGTACCTCATCAAAGCTCCTCCCACGTGAAACGTGTTTTCGAGCGGCGCCCGGCTGCTCGTCAGCAGCTCGCTACGTCGTTTTTAAAAAGCATGCGGCTGTTTGACCTGAATCAGCGTGCAGAGCGCCTCCGAGCGTTTACTTGTTCTCGGGGTTCGGAGTAAATTCCTGAGTGGGTGGAACAGGAAACGTTTTTACCGTCTTTGGATAATTTTGGAGTTGATGTTAAATTGTCCGAGGAACATTTCGAGTTTCTCGTGAAGTTTAAACCGAATCGTTGATTTTTCACTTTTATGACCCGAGCAGGTCTGACGGATGGAGCTTGATTGTTTTTAGACGCTGATCCTGGATCTGCTCGTGCAGCGTCAGAGAACAGACTTTCATTACAGCTGCTGACCTTCGACCCTGCAGACTAATCTGGAAATATTAGCTCATTATGTGTGTGTGAATATCTGGTGATTCACACACACATAACCCAAACAGCAGCACCTAGTGGCTGTTAGAAGAACTGCAGCCCCTGAATGCAGCAGAGGCGTTTAGAGTAGAATAGAATAGCCTTTATTGTCATTGTACAGAGTACAACGAAATTGGAGTGCCACTCCCTTGGTGCAAGTTTCAATAATAAATATAAATGTAAAATATAAAAAGTACAATAAAATAATTGCAAGTACAAGTTTAATGTCCCTGAATGTTTGTGTGTCTGCAGCATGAACCACATCTCCTGTCCCGTGCTCATCCTCCACGCCGAGGACGACAGCGTGGTTCCTTTCCACCTCGGTAAGAAGGTAAGAAAGTGTGACCGAAACATCTCCACCAATCTAAAGAAATCCGTCAAGAACAAGTCTTATTCTTTAAGACAGCGGCCCCCAACCCCCACGGCACGGACCGGGCCGCGAGAGTTGAGGCTCAGGTGTGAAGTTTCTGGTTTTCAGGGTTTTTATCGTTAACTCGGTAGAACTGAAGCTAAAACGAAAACATTGGACAGATTTCTGCTGTATTGTCACGTTAATAGAAACCGGAACGTTTCATGTTTTTAAAGAACGTTCTGATGTGGACGGATCTGCTCCGGCAGCATTTATGCAACGCCAAATCACAACAGGGCGCTTTTCATAGAGCCGACGATCACACAGAGAGGAGCCAACAACCAGACGACCCTGTGAGCAGGCGCATAGGCGAGGGTGGGAGCAGGAAGAGCCAGGCTCAGGGAGGGTGGCGTCGAAGACGGGAGAGAGAGGCACGAGTTTCTGTGTGACCGATCTGTAGAGCCGCGCTGTGACGGTGTAGACCGGACGCAGCACGCCATTTTTCCTGCAGTAGAAGAAGAAACTGAGACTAACCCGCCTCCTCGCCCTCTCCCTGCAGCTCTACTCGCTGGCGTCGCAGTCGAAGAGCCTGAGCGGTCACAAGGTTCAGTTCGTGCCCTTCCCCGCCGCGCTCGCCTACAAGCACAAGTTCATCTACAGGAGCCCGGAGCTGCCAAACATCCTCAGGTAGGATCAGCTCGCGGTGATGTCACGGTGAGCCGCGAAACCGCGCTCACGCTGCTCTTTGTCTTCTCTTTCAGTGATTTCCTGGGCACAGCTCATCCCGTCGCACAGTGAGGACAGACAGGAAGTACTCGGATTACTCTCTGCACTCCACGACAGCCGCACCGCCGCGGCTCGTTTTGTCCTCGCATGACCTCGACACATCATTCCTCCTTCTGTTAGCATTCCTCCCACAGCCGCGCTCGCGTCACAGCACGCAGGGTCGCCACGGCAACCGATGCTTTTAAAGAGTGGTGACGTGGAGTTTTTAATATTTTTGTGTGATTGTGTCGAGTTTATCACTGGAACTTGTCTGAAGGCCTGTTACAACTTGAATTAAATATTATTTGTTTTATTTGTCTTCATTTATCAGTTCTGCTGTTTGTTTCAAAAACATCTGAAAATGTTGATGTCAGCATTTCTTACAATGACTGAAATAAAGAGATTTTTATTTTTCAATGTAAAGATGCAAAAATATCCAAAATTAAAGTAAATGTTAAATCATCAGATGAAAGAAAAAATGTTAACAAGGCAATTTTGACGACGAAAATCTCGTTTAAAAACAAACAAGCAGAAAACGAGTCGAGGACGAAGCTTTCTGTGTACAAAACATCAGGTTCATGTTTCTGTGGTGAAGGAAATAAAAACAGCAGCAGAAACAGATTCTGACGCGAAACCATTACCCACGCGACACCTGGGCGCTCACGCCGGGCCTCGAACAAGCAACTCAAAACCAAAATAACAACAACAATAATATTAATGAGCTCTGAGCTGATGATGATGCTCAGCTTCATCGAACATGATGATTTTTTTAAACTAAAAGAAGATAAAAAAATAAAGATTTAGTTTTACAAGCTGCTTGGTTCCCTGAACGCACCGCCACAGACACGCGCTCGTTAGCTTATTTATGCTGTAATGTGATTGGATAGTGAGTAAACAGCGCTCTCTCGCTGTTTGACTCAAAGGCACGATTCTGCACAAATATATCCACCTGGACGTACAGGCAAAATGCAAATGCTATTTAAGGTCTCCTCACAACAATGATAAGAAAAATAAACTGGGCCAATATAGCATGTTTGTTAATACAGAGACACATGTTACTGTGACCTCTGGTCTCCCACTCAGAGACACAGGTCTCCGAGTGTCCAGCATTCAGACCTGAGGACTCATGTGAGAGAAAATCTGCTCACACAGATATTAGAGCCAAACACTGTCAATAAGGCCTCTGCAATGTTCTGAAGACAGTTAAACGTGTCAGGTAGTGACGTCCAGCAGGTGAACATGCAGCTCCATGAACACGCACAGCTGTGGATTCCAGCTGTGTCCATAGTTCTGCAAACTTTGACCCCACAGAGTCGAGCTTTTCAGTTCAATCAGCTGCATTTCGATTAACTGGCATTAACTCAGCCAGTTAATGCGAGACAAACCAGCTGCTCATTAAAGCTTCTGGTTTGATCAGTCTCGAGTATACGGATGTATCCGTGTATTTCCGTGGTGCTGATGCTGAGCCGACAGCTGCTGAAGCATTTGAAGTGTCTGAATGTGGAAATTTCAACATCGCTTGAAAAAAAACTGCCAGCTAACAACGTCCCTCTGACCAGTAGACGAAGTTATTTTTAGCCAATTACAAGTTGAATCTGGTACTTGGGGTTGTTAGCTAAGATACCGTCATTAAGAAGCGGCACACCTAATGTCTCTGCGAGCTGATTTGCGATGTGCACCGCTGACCCGGCCATTTATTTTTTAATGCACCTGCTCAGATTAACTCACTGCGTGTCGTGTCCAGGGCTGGACTGGGACAAAAAAATGGCATTTTGACTGGAGACCGGCCCCCCAGGTATTAAAGCCATAAAGCCTTTGAATGAAAACAAATGCTGTTGTGACAGTCCCATATGGAAAAGAAATAGTAAAAACTTATATGATTTACTCATGAAAGTGGCCACTTTCTCATTACTTTCATATATTGTTTTAGTATCCAAAACATACAAGTTTCATTATATAATTTTTCAAAGGATCTTATATCTGTTTTTACTCTTGTATGCTTTTCATACAAGTTTCACACAAGACAGATACAAACTTTATAAGATTTATATATATCTTTTCCATATGTACACTGTCTTGTTGGTATATTTGCTAGACCCGCCCCTGCACAGTTACCAGCTGTCAGCTGCTTAGAAAAGGATCCTGGTGTTATTTGTCTCTCAGAAACAGTTCATAACTTCAACTCATCCATGTGACCTAAAAGGTAAACCTGTTTCTCCATCACAGCTCTGATGGTTCAGTAAGGACATCTCCTGGTTTCATCTTCATGTTTCCCTCTCACCACATATCCAAACCGACATCATGACCAGCAGCTTTACAGCTGTGGCTCCAGCAAACATCAGCTGATACTGGAAATTAATATTAAATCAATTCTAACAACAGCTGATCAAGCTTAAACGTGCTGCTGTTGTTTAGCGCGACATCTGCAGGTTTCCTCTTTCGGTGCAAAGTGATAAACAAACGAGAGAGCCGATCAGCTGATCATTGATCAGTTTCATGATTGAAGTAGCAACAGGAGAGGGAGGGGAGAGGATGAGAGAAGAGGCAGCTGTGCAGCATAAAGACACAGAATAAATCCAGCTTTGTGTCTTTTTTCCATTCTAGCTAAAGTTCGGGACAAACTGCGTCTCTTCTCAGCTCAACACGAAACGTGTAATATTTTCTCTGAATGAGGGACCATTCCATTTTTTTAAGGAGCCGTTGGCAACTCTACTAACTAACCTTATGAATAAAATAAAGTTCACTATCAGTAACATCATAGCAACCGAACAGCTGTATAAAAACTCCAAGCTGGCTAGAACGCAGTACGAGTTATTGCAACTGACAGTAAAAAGTCAGCACAACGAAAATAAACTCCACCTAAACTTGGTTTATATCTGACCCAGATAGACTGCAGCTCATAACTTCTTACCTGAAGTTCAGTTCACCTGACACTCGGACTGGTGGCTGCCTCGGGTCTCTCCTCCTGCCTCCCCTTCCCTCATCCACCTGCTGCCTCTGTGGAAGCCCCGTCATAGCCACCATCAAACAACGGAGTTATTTCTACACATCGACCTGCATCTGGCCAATCCACCACCTCTCATTGTTCATGCCGTTACAAAAAAAATAAAAAATAAGTCAAATAAGCCCGATGGCCAGTCCAGCTATGTTAACCTGCAACCAAATCTGCAGCTCCATACAGCAATGTTACGACTTAGATTATATCTTATAACTCAGAACTCTTATGTTAGCTCCCCTCTGTAGCATACTGTCTGAAATATTCCACAGCTGCAATAATTCTTTAAGTGTTATTTTTTCCTTGGTATTCTAATTTCACCGAAGTTTACTAAACTCAACAAACTTAATATTACTTACCGGGACATTTATTCTGTCATTTTCTTTCACCGAAAAATTGTTTCCTGCAGTGACGTCTTTCGCGCTTGGCTCTCCTACCTTTGCTAACGTGATGCACATAGCGCAGAAGCCGATGCTGCATTCACTTACACTCGGATATCTGAGCTTCACCGTGAAAACATAATCGGACATTTGATATTCGATTGAATTTTATTGTTTTGCCTTTGGGGTGGCCAGTCTGGTTGGGGGGGGGGGGGGGGTGGCCTGTGTCCCCCCAGGCCACCCCGCTGGACACGCCACTGGGGCCAGGGCGAAGTCGTAGTCCCGGGGCGTGGCCACGTTCCGGTCCTTCACCAGCGTGAAGTGCAAAGTCTTCTTGATCTCTGCGACGTCCGCGAGCCCCGCACGCTGATCTGCTTCCGCCTCTCATGGTCGGTCAGCGGCACCGCCATGTTTCCGCTAAAGTACCCGGGTCACGGAGCGAGGGGAGCGAGGTGACCCGCATACAGTGGGAACGCCTGTAAGAACAGCCAGAAGAGTAGCTACGGCCCCGCCCACCACACCAACACGTGGAGATCGTGGGGCGGGGCTTTATGAGTAGGGGGCGGGGCAATCAGCGGTACATTGAAAAAAAGAGTCCGCAGCGCTTTTACTTTCATGCACCTGGCTCCGTGTGTGACTGGATCAGCGGCAGCCGTCACGGCTCTGACGTGTCTGAGCAGGACTGCAAGCTCGTGACGTCACACACATGTTTGAGGCTCAGGAGACACCTGGACCTGTGTGCTGGGCTCACCGTGAGTGGGAGGATTCTCACGGCGTGTTTAGTTTGAAATCACAGAATCTGCGCTCCAAAAAACAAAAGATGTTTGGGGATCTCATTTTCACCGAGGAGTGACTCCTCTTCAACTCACGCCATCTTTGAGTCTCTGCGTCATGACGTCACACCACGAGCGTCAGGGAACTCAGCGTGCATCCGGGTTTCCACAATAAAACGCTTCCTGTTCGAGCCGCCGCTGTGCTCAGGTGAGCTCCTCGTGCTCACAGGTACGCGGTGTGTCTCCTTAGTGTCCAGCGCGTGAGACCGGCCCAGGTCCACATCAGCGGGATCGAGTCCTCCTGTGACAGGTAGAGCTTCCACCTGCAGCTGGTTCCACTGGTTTTAATGGGAGTCCAGCAGCAGACACACGCGGAGGCACACAAACACACGCGCACAGTTCAAAAAATTAAACTGGGTCTGAAGCCACAAGGAGCGCTGACCCCGCCCCCTGCAGCCCTCAGCTTCCTGCACGGTTGAAAACTCAGCAAGGAAAATCGCTATTGGCTGTCCTAAAAGTCGCTAAATGACGTCATCGCCTAATTTGCATAATTGGTCATGCTAATGTAATTGTAACGTTGTCGGAGAGAGAAATAACATCGTGGAAGAGACAAAGTGAGTAAAAAACGTCCTAAATGCAGTTAGTTTGTTTAGAACTACAAATTAAATTTCTTTTAGCAATTATTGTTTTTTGTAATGCCACAATTCCAACCCCGCAAAAGTGACCGAAGTAGGCACTCTGGTGGAGTTACAGTGTGTGTGTTTATAAGTAGTTTTAAACCTTGTGATCCACAAAACAGCATAAGAGTAAAAGAACTGACTGCGTTACAGTCAGTGCGGAGCAGCGGCTTCGCTCATGCGCGGTTCATTTGCAGTTTGGGCACACAGGTGTGAGCGTCTCCTGCCCTGATAGCAGCTGGGGGAGGACTTTCCTCCCCCCGTGAGCGCTTTGGCGCGGGTGAGGTGCCCACGGCAGCACCGCTGCTTGTTGAGAGTAAGAGCGATACGTGCTTTCAAGTCTCCAAAAACACCAGAAAGTCTCCAGATTTGTTGCTTGTCCCTTTTTAGAAAATAAAGTCTCTAAGGGGTCTGAAAAGTCACTAAATATAGGGACAAAGTCGCTAAGTTGGCAACACTGGCTTCCTGCTGAGAGGAGAAGGCCACTGAGGTCAAAGGTCTCCTGCAGATCAGCCACACTCTTCTGCAGGTGATCCTCCAGCTCATGAAGGTTTCCAAACTTTAACTTTCCCACAAAAACGTTTTTAGAGTTCATTTTGACACCAATGATCCGAACTCGCTCCAGACGAGTAGGAGAGGGTTTAGTGTGTGTGTGTGTGTGTGTGTGTGTGTGTGTGTGTGTGTGTGTGTGTGTGTGTGTGTGTGTGTGTGTGTGTGTGTGTGTGTTCCTGCAGTCAGGATGTCAACCACGTCTCAGAAGCACCGGGACTTTGTTGGAGAGCCGATGGCGGACAAACCTGTGACGGCTCTGTCAGGCATCGGAGAGACTCTGGGGAAGAAGCTGGAGGAGAATGGCTTCGACAAGGTACACACACACACACACACACAGAGCACACGGCAGCTTCACTGCCGTGTGCTGTGTAGTCACATTGTAGTTCTGTTGGAGCATTTTAACGACCTCACATGACCAATAATGGCTGCTGTGAGGTACTAACAGAGCGTCCAAGAAGGCGGAGCTCCAGGTTTGGTACACGGTGAAATTCAAGGATTTTGATTGGATGTTACTGAGCACTGATCAGCAGGTTTCAGAGTCTGTGTGATGCTCCTGTGGGTTCTAGCATTAGCTGCTAACTGAGAGCACAAACATGGTCCACAGGTTCCGTTCAGGTGAAGCTAGCAGACAGCTAGCAGCTACAACTGCCTGTGTCACCCTCCACCTTTTAGGCAGACAGGCCACGCCCCTGATGGTGCAAACTGAAAGCCTGAATAGAATCCAAATAGCTGACTTATAAAGACCCTCTGTGCAGTTATCACAGGGGAAATTATCCACAGAGACTGTAACTGGACTAACTCTCGTGTGTGTGTGTGTGTGTGTGTGTGTGTGTGTGTGTGTGTGTGTGTGTGTGTGTGTGTTTTCAGGCATATGTGGTTCTCGGTCAGTTCCTGCTCTTGAGGAAAGACACGGAGATGTTCACCGATTGGCTCAAAGACTCCATCGGCGCCAACTCTCGCCAGGCCAGCTCCTGCGCTCAGTGCCTGAAGGAGTGGTGTGACGCCTTCCTCTGAGGTGCCGCCTCTTCACAAAAACCACACCTGCGTTTGCTCACTTCCTGTTTCGGAGGCTTCTGATGGCTCTGCTGTTGTTAGGTGTTTGAGGTGGACTTCCTGCAGCCAGGTGTCTGTTTACCTGTTTCACTGAAGAACGTTTACATGAATAAAAGCTTTGTCTCCACGGCTTGCTGTCTTCTTTCTGAGTCCACCATAAAAACATCGAAGCCTCCGTATGACAGGGTACAGCGCCACCTGCTGCTGGATTTGTAGATGTGTTTGTGTTCATCATCCTGTGACATCATGCACGTACAGTGACACAGATCAGCCTGAGAGACGCTCGAGGACGCTGACCTGCTGGTGCTTTCCCCGCCGCCTCCTTAAGTCCACCCCTGTTAGAAATGGCTTCAGAAGAGGGCGGTTCCTTTTTAACACCGGACAGGTAAGTTTGAGGAGCGCTTTGCTCTTAGTCCATGAACTCATCATTTAAGAACTTTGTCTAATATTAAAAGTTGTTTGAGGATGTAAGAAAACGGATGCTGTGAACTACAGAGTCCAGCGTTTGTGTGTCGGGCTGTGAACATGCTGTGAGGCTTGAACACGGAGGACTCGGCTTCATCATCATTACTGTTCTCAGAGCTCTGACGCGATGAGCCGCACACAGCCTCTTTAAGCTCCTCCCACAGAAGGGAGGCTGCTGTTCAGGACCAAGTTCTTAAATTCATCCTCGTGTTCTTGTCGCTTCCTATCTTTGGGTGAGAGCGCGGATATCTGACAGCAGGTGAGCGTCAGGTTTGTTTGCACCTGAACACCTGAACATTCATTTGGAAGCATGGTTAAATATTGTTGATGCTCGTTTTTAGTTCAGTACATGGAATAAATCACTGGTTTGGAGAGGATGATGGTTCGGTGCTTATCCAAGGCTGTGTGACACATTTTATCATCTGATCCTGTAACTGCAGCACAGCTTCCACATGTTGTTCTTGAAAAGCTGTGAACACACTGCTTTTAAAGTGTCCACAGTCTGTTTCTTCTTATTTCTGGATTATTTATGGTTGAGAAAACAAAACCATGTTTTCAGTGTTTTGTTTTTTTTTACAGTCCCAGGTGTTTGTAAGTTAAAGACCCTACAATACTGTCCCACCGAGGGGCAGCCATCTGCTGTGTAAATCTGGCAGTGAGGCCAAAGACGAGGTTCAAAATCCATTTTTGGATACTGGATCCAAACATAAACGTCCAGGTTCCCGTTCTCAGACCTGGGCTGTTCCTCCAGCTCCAACAGCGAGCTGAACCCGGCAGGCTGTCTCCCTCAGGGAGGCGCTGTGAAGTCCTGACTCCATCTCTAAGGCGGAGCCCAGCCACGCTTCAGGGACCATAGCTGAGGGTGGAGCTCGCCCAGTCACTCCCCTCACTCGTGAATTGATTAAATAATCAAGAGAGCTCCGTGACGTCTGCATGAACAGGACCGTGGTAACGTCAGGGACCGAGCAGAAAGGACACAGCTGCTTCAAAAAAAGGGATTTTATTGACCCCAAAATATGAAAATCTATTCAACACAGCCAAAAAACTTCAACAGGCAGACCAATAAAAGAGTTCAACTCAATAAACTAAACTCAAGATTAACAAAACCTTCTGTTTGCTGCTCAGGATGCCGATGATCACTCAGAAGCACCTTCGTCAGCGACCCGTGTTAGAGAAACTAGAGATGAATTATATAACGTTAAATTAGTGTTAAACAAATGACTAAGTTTACTTCAGCCATATTCCATATAAATCAGGTATCATACAAAAATAAAAATAGTCATGACAATAAAAGACTTTCAGGACTTATACTACACCAACATCTGTTATACTTTGGCACTAAGGGAACACTTGTCCCGATCAGATCAGTGAGCTGGGATCTTTTATTCTGAACATGAACTACTGTTACAGCAACAGACATGGACACAACTCAATGTCCACTATGTGAAGGAGCCGAACACATGCCTGCTCCTCTCGCTGACTGAGATAAACTGCTGCCATGTTTGTTTTCCATCTATACTGTCCAGTCTCTGCTGGACGTGGTACAGCTTCTGTAAACTAATGTCCTGGCTGCTCGAGGCTCCGTTTTCTCTGACAGTTTCAATCAAAATTAGAAACGATGCTCTTGTGACCCGTGGTAGGTACCTATTTAAAATAGGACAGAGCCGTAGGCAGGGGCGGAGCGTGGGGGTGGCTTACGGGGCTTAAGCCCGGGTTGTTTTGTCAGAAGCCCGGGGTCTTTTGGAGTGTAATTTTTTCATAGTTAGATGCCTGGCTGACAACTGTATAAAACAAAAAGTACACACAATATTCGAAGCACATAGTGCACACTGTGGGAATTTACGACTGTGCGTGAATCCCCCCCTGATATTGGTATGATCCAAGCTCAGGCACTAAGCGACTGAGCGAGGGGGCGGGGCAGCTGCTGCCCGTGAGTGCGCTGTTGGAGAAACGGAGCCAGCCATACTAAGGAGAGCTTAAGTTTGACCAGGTACCAAAGCAAATCATTCGTACCGTACAAATAATGTAAATATGACGGTGCATCACGAAAGATTGATATGAAACTGATCACTTGACCAATATTACGTTACTTGCTCTTCAAGTGAATCAACAAATGGCAAAATGAAAAGCCGAACAAATGCTATTTTTTTTAGAGTCTTAGCTTACGTGTGTTTATTTCATATTTTCAGTTCTTACCCTCCCCGACTAAATCGGTTTCAGTTATACACTGAAATATAAGAATGGACATTAGAGGCTTCTTTCAAAGAAAAAACTCAGGTAAATGTTATTTTATATATTATGCTTTGTATGTTGTTCAGTATATTTCTATGCAAAACAAGAGGGATTTCAGTACACAGCAGGATATTCACATTTGTAACCAGATATTTACACTTTAGGGAGAAAACATAAAACATTTTTACTGTACAACATCAATTTAGAGTAAACTTTTGTTTTAGATAAATATTGAAATATATTTTGAATTAGTTAAATTTCAGAATAAAGAGAGACAGAGCTATTTTTATCACTTTCATCAAATTTAGGAGTACATGTACACTAAATTTATTGTTAATTAATAAGAAAACTCCAGACGATTCCATTCTGAGCTGAAGAAGCTTCTGATAGGTTAGTAGAGTCCATGTGAGTAAATTGGTGGCACAGCTGTGGATGCATATAAGGCAAAACACAGAGCCTGTTTCTGTGACATGGGAACATCAAGAGATGTCAACAAAACACCAGGAAAAGAACTGTGGAGCTCCATAAGTGTGGCTCAGTTTGAATACAATTTGGTGCCATTTGCAATTAAAAAACACAGACAGTTTCTCTCTTTACTCTTAAAGTTAACAAATATGTTTTTTATATTTATCAATCTAAAAAAATAAACATTTAGTCTGATTTGATGTTACAATTAAAAAAGTGTTTTTATCTGAAGAGTAAATATCTGGTTTCAACTGTATATTTGATGATTGTCAGCACAAAGAGGGAGAGAGAGGAGAATGAGGACAGAACAGATGAACAAGAGCAGGTGAGACACACATGTTAGTCAAATGGTTGTTTACCAAAAGTATCACCGTATCACAGGTACTCATGTATCTCGTACCTAGTGTTTCTTTTTAGGTTTGTTATTTTTCAAATTCTGTATTTATTAAGTTCTGCAGGCTTGTTTGCACAACAAGGCTAAATAATTATATAAACTTTTCTCAATCTAAATATTGGACTTTGGTAGAATTAAAAAATAAGTGTAGTGCAGGTCTATGATGATTTTTAGTGCTATCATCTAGTTCTGATTCTGGTTCTGTCTTGGTTAAGTCCTCAGTAGTCCTGATTTTGAACTATTGTAGTCCTGTTTTAATTCTGGATCAGTTCTGGGTCTGGTTGAATTGGGGTTTAGTCCTCGTGTCTTGATGCAGCCCTGACCTTGTTCTGCCTCGCTGCTTAATTAAAAAACTAGTTTAAGGTGTCCTGCACATGTGATATATATTTTTCCCTATATGAAGTCATTCTTTTTTGAACAGAGCCTATTAATCTTTCAGTCATTTCTACACCCCTCCCCCCCCCCCCAAAAAAAAAAAAAAAAAAAATCCCACATGCATACTACTCTTTGGGCTAAGCCCCGGGTGTTTCAAATGTCTGGCTCCGCCTCTGGCCGTAGGCGCACAAAGGGTTTAATTTTTAATACAAAATAAAAGTAACAGTATAACAGCTGCACCTAAAAACAATTAAAAACTTTACTTTATTGAAAACGATAAAACTGTATGATTGCCCGTGAGACAGGGGAACCGGGGAAGCGTTTAATAACAAATCGACACAACACGCACATTAAAAAGGGACGACAACTCACACATAACCCCAAATGGGGAAGACACTCTAGGAAAAGAGAGCAAAGCTTCAGTGCCGTCTTCACTCGGGCTCACCGCAGCAAAACGCGGCAGGACAAAAAAAAGGATTTGTTTTCCACGCAGCGCCTTCACCGTCTGCAGCGATATCCCTCTCTCCCTCCCTCTCTCCCTCCCTCCCTACAATGAAAACAATAATGGCCCAAGAATAGATCCCTGCAGTACCCCCCATGGCAGAGGGACCAGAGAGGATGAGGCCAAACCCAACTTAACGCAAAAGCTCCTGAGAGATATGATTTTATCCACGAAAGTGCCCGGCAGGATATTCCTACACAATGCTGTAATCGAGAGATCAGCAGGTCGTGATCCACCGTGTCGAATGCAGCAGTCATATCCAATAGAACAAGCACTGCATGTTTACCACAGTCCGTTGCTACCATAATGTTGTTCACGACCTTTATGAGAGCCGTCTCTGCGCTGTGAAACGGGTTAAAGCTCAGAGGTGGGTCTGAAGTCATAATGGAAGTGTGTGAGCCTGGTTTCTTAAGTTGGGGATGGATAACTGCATGTTTAAACTCACTCAGTACTTGACCTGACAAGAGGATGGTAGTGATTATGTTCAGAACATGTGGTCCAACAGTAGGAAACACTTTGGTTCCTAGTTTGTGAGCAGAGTGAAAATTGAAGTGTGTTCCTCACCAACAGGGGGCAGTGTTTACCACACAGTGCTGCCTGGTTTCCTTGTAAAGCAGCCGGGTGTCCATCAGAGAGCTGCTTATCCCTGCACGGCTCTCTAAAGAGGGTTTTCCCTCGATTGGAGCCTCAGCTATTAGGCAGCAGTATTCCTCCCAGCAGGAAGGACCTGTTTGAGCTTCCATGAAAGCAAAACAGAGGTAATATATCAGGCCTAATAATACCTCACGCAGCCCGCTTATTAATTATGGTTGGCTTGGGTCACTCATCAAACAGCGCGTCCCAAATCTGGGACACATCACTCGGAGCTTAAATTTAACAAACAGATCACTTCTGTGTTGCCAAAAAGCGTTTTGCAGTTAAGGCAGTTTTGTCAGGGCGCAGCTTGGAGAAACTCGGCTTGACTATTGTAACGCACTTTACAGCCAAGCGCCCGTCTCTTAACTGCCCATACGGAAAAGAAATAGTAAAAACTTATATGTGATTACTCATGAAAGTGGCCACTTTCTCATTACTTTCATACATTGTTTTAGTAAGTATCCAAAACATACAAGTTTCATTATATAATTTTTCAAGGGATCTTATATCTGTTTTCACTCTTATATGCTTTTCATACAAGTTTCACACAAGACAGATACAAACTTTATAAGATTTATATATATCTTTTCCATATGGGTGGTACTATCCTGTCCTCCTTCATCAACTTCCTGTTTATCACAGAATTCATTTCAAAGGCCTAACGTTGGCTTATAAATGCCTCCATCCCTTTCTGATGTACTCCAGCCCCGTGTTCCCTCGCAGGCCGACCAGCTGCTTTTGGTTGTTCCAAAATCCAGGTTGAACTTTATGGGGAAAAAAGCTTTTTCAGTTGCGGCGCCCAAACTTTAAGTATATGACACACTTCCTGCTTTTAAGTCTCTTTTGAAAACATCTTTTCCCCACCGCGTTTGGAGCGCTGTGAGTAGATGTGCTCTTTTTATTTTATGTGAGCAGTTTTACCATTTATCTGTTTTTTGTTCAGTACTTTAGGAAAACTTATGAATAAATTGGATCTGAATTTGATGGCTCGTACGCTGCAGCCGAGGATTCGCTCGTGCGCAGAGATCCCATCAGACCTGATGGCGTTGGACTGAGACGCCGCTCCTGCTGCGGCGATGCTGACGTCTCAGGAAACGACTGAAGAACACTTTCACGCAGCTCTTCGTACGAATGACGCTGAGATGAGATGAAATCATCTTTGAGGTTTCTCATTAAGTGATTTAGTGTTCGAGCTCCTCTGTGGGAACTTTTGGGACCAAAACATATTTTCCTGTGAATCAAATCTCAGAAATCAGCTGATTTTCAGCACAGAGCAGGTCAAAGGTCGTCCAGGTGAGAACATGATGTACAAACGTAAAAAGTGCATCTTTATTCGTTTTCATCAGTACAATAAATAAATGTTTTAGTCAAGAAAAAAAAAATAGAAAATAACAAAGAACAGAATTCTATAAAAAGCCGTACAGCGACTGCAGACACAGGAAGACGTCTCTGTAAACCGTCATCAACGTTCATCCCGACACTCAAACAGGTAAACGTCACAGGAAGTGTCAGACGTCTCCAGCAGCCAATCAGGTGCCTTCATAGGTCAGGTAAACAAAATGATCAATAAATAGATTTTAAAAATGGAGGGGTTCTTCTGTTTGTCAGCGGACGAAGGAAAAGTGAAATGAGAAAGGATGGAAAAACCTCCTGATCACGTGTTCACGTATGTAAACGCCACAGGAAGTGAGGTCAGAACTTGAGTTTAAAGGGAGCTGAGGTTAAGGACCTCCTGCAGTTTCCCTCCGTTACAGAGAGCCCAGCGCTGCCCAGTGTCACCGAGATGGACCAATCAGAGCAAATTACTGCTCTTACATCAGCAAACAGAGGAAGACACCAGGACGTCTTTAAACGCCGCGTGTCATGTGAAAGCAGGAAACCTGGTTTTCTGAATCTGCAGCTCGCCAGCTTGATGCTCCTCTTCATCTTCATCTGACCCTGAAAATCTCCCAGCATCCTCCTCTCCAAGCTCGTGTGTCACAAACCAGGAACTCTGTGAGGATTCATGAAGCTTCAAACATGCAGTGAGTGAAAGAAACCGTCTGTGCTCCACCCGGATGAGCGAGGGCAGGTGTGGTGAGCAGGTGGAACCAGTGGAACCAGTGCGAGGAGGAATGCTGGGAGAGGCTGGATCAGTGCTCGGGGGACATTCCAGCCTGATGACTGAAGAGGAGGCTGAAACCAGCCCTCATCATCACTGAAACACGGAAAGCATCAAAGGGCAGATAAACTATGAAGTTATGTGTAGCTGTGTGTTGGCCCCGCCCCCTCACAGTGTCGTTCACAGGTTTTTCCATCCTGTCCAGTAAAAACTGGTAAAAAAAAAAAAAAAAAAAAAAAAGGTCATGTTCTAGCAGCTTCAGTTTTTAACCTCCTGGCTGGTTCTGCTGGTTTTACTGGGTTTTGGTGGTCTTGGCGTCGGGGCGCAGGTACGTCTGGTAGAAGAAGTTGGAGAAGAGCAGCAGGTAGCTGAAGTACATGAGGGCGGCCCAGACGATGTTGTCCAGGCTGGAGGGGCAGTCTCCCTGCTGCATCCAGCGGTACACCAACGCGCTCACCGCCACGCCCATCGCCATCTGAGCGATCTGAGCGCTGGTGATCAGCACGGCAAAGGGGCGGGGCACGCGCAGCCCGGCGGCACGGGCCGCGTAGTAGCTGTACATGAGCGCGTGCACGGTGTAGTTCATGGTCATGAACCAGCCGCCACCGGCCACCATGTCTTTGTAGGAGTACCAGGAGTAGAGCAGCACGGTGATGTGGTGGTACCAGTGCAGGAAGAGCAGCTTCTGCTTCCTCAGCACGATGAACGCCGTGTCGCCTGCAAACAAAGCTCACGTTAGTCACACGTTTCATCTCGGCGCCGCTACAAGGCTATAAAAGCTAACGCACTGACCGAGCTCTGGAGCCTTGCTGAGGACGAAGGCGTACGCCCAGAACTTGCTGACCGGGCCATTGTAGAAGCTCCGGTCACAGATGGACTGTCTGAAGCCGCTGGAGCTCAGGATGTGGAACATGTAGGGACCGGTCCGGATCGCCCCGATGATGCTGCAGAGAACCGGAAACAAATCCATCAGAGCACAGAAACAAGGACACGAGCAGAAACACGGCGTGGCCACTCAGAGCAGCACTACCCTGAAGACGCCCTCAGCGTGTGTGCGTTTGTGTGTCTGTGTGCGTTTTGGTTCTTACTATCCTGGTAGGGACCAGAATCATTTTTCACAAACTGTGGTTTTAGGGTCATAATTGGGTCATGGTCATGGTTATGTAAGCTTATAGCTAAAGCAGTAGGTCAACCCTAACCCAGGAAAGCAAACTGTTGTGTGTCTGTGAGGAAGTGAGGCTCCTTTTAAAGGTTCATTCTGCTGATTTTAATCTTTGTGTTTACAGCAGCTTCATGTTTCCTGACAGCGGCCATGACTCCGCCCACATCTCTATTGTTCTCACACAGGTGAAAAAACAAACACACCTGAGCCGCAGGTACCTCTGGAGCAGGTTACCACGGGGACAGCATGCTGGCTGTGCACAAGTGTTGATTCAGCAAGAATGCAATGCAAAGCATGCCTGTGGTTACCATGGAGACTGTCAGTGTTTCACTCTGCAGCGTCTCTACTAGACTGAAGGAATTTTCTCCTTTGTTGAAAACACCGTACAAGCGCGTGCATGCCCCGCCCACCCGGGATTCACTGCTTTGAGAGTTTCGTTCATTTGTAGCCTGACGGTGTGATCAGTGACATCACTGAGAGGACTGAGTCCCGCCACGATCGACACTGACAGCTCTTTTATGGTGATGTAGTGGGAGGAGCTTCAGACCATCACAGCGTGGCTGAACGTCTCGTTTTAGGTGTCACTTATGCGTGGTTAACTCTGTGAAGGTGACCAATCACAGAGCAAGGAACGAGTCCCGCTGTCCGTGGAGTGCGTGTGAGTGTGTGCACGTGTGAGGAGTGTTACCTGAAGATGGCGAGGCTCAGTGACCAGAGGATGAGCGGCCGGCGCAGGTTGAGCTTGGGGCGTGTCTTCATGTAGTGCTGCCCTCCAAAGACCAGGGCGACGTACAGCGCGCAGAACACGAACGAGCTCTTCCTGCAGGAGCAAACACTCGTTTAGTCCGGAGCTTTTTTGGATTCAGGGGAAAACATCATTTGTTTTGGTGGCAGCAGAGTTTCCTCACGAGCCTGAAGGTTACATAATTTTTAAATACAGCAGCTGGCGCATGCGCATATCACCGAGTGTGTTCCTATCACAGTTATGAGCAAGTCAAATATTTCACGTCGCATCATGCGCGTCGCTCGCGGAGGGCTCGGCAGGGCGGGACGAAAGCAAATACAACCGTGACGTCACTGGCCAAGCAGCTCACCTGCGGTACACCTGCGTGTGCCACTGACCACACGTCCTTACGTAAGGCTCTGGAAGTTTCTCGGCAGGTGTGTACCCGGAGAAAGTATCCGTGCGTGCGCCCCACCAAACCCCGTTCAAAAACAGTTCGTTTCTGCGGTTCCTCCCGGTCTGCGCTTAAAGCGGCTTTTAAACTGAATGAGTCCGAGTGTCGTGAAAAACCCACACCGCCCCATCTATCCCGCTATCACGGCACACAAATCACGCTCTCTACCGACACAGAGCTGGTCCTCCCGGTACGTGCCGCTACCGGACAGGTGAGACACTTTTGGTGAACCGGATCGGGGGGATTCCTGGGTGTATCCCGAAACCAAGGCTGTACCCCGAGTGTCCCAGTAAAACGAAGAGCACCTTTAAAAACGCAATAACTTTACAAAGTCGAACCTTTTACATGACAATCAACAGGATGGATTCTCATTTAATTTAATTGATTTAATTTAATTTTGCCGTTTTTCGAGATGACGCGTTTCTCCGGGACCGTCTCGGGGTTTCGGTCCGAAGCTGAAGCGGGACTCACCAGTTGGCCTGCATCCACTCGATCGCTCCCCGCTCGTCGAAGCGCCGCTCGAAGCTGTACTCGGACAGCCGGAAGTCCGTCCCGTTCACCGGCAGCATCTCTGGTTCTCTCAGACTTCAGTAACGACGGCAAAGCGAGAGGACGCTCGGAGCCCGCCTGCAGTCTGTCCGCTCGCCTCTCTGCGGCCCTATTAAACAGCCCTGCGGAGGGGGCGGGGCCTCCGGACTCACCTCTCTGCGTCTCATTCATACTTCAGTGACGTGTTCATCCTTCACTGCCATGAAAAGTTCAGCTGGCTTTAAGCGTGACCAAATGCCAGAGGAAGGACATCGGGGTCACCTGCCGCCTTTTACAGGTGTGAATGTCTGAGCACCTTAGTGCTGGATCACTCCTTTAAGCCCTGACCCCAGATTCAGCAGAGTCCGGTTCTGTTCTGTGATGATGCATCAGTGTTTGATCCGTTTCTGATCACTCACTGTAGGAAACCAAACAAAGTGCATTCTGGGTAAACTCCCAGGGCTCCTTTGGGACAGATGTCAGCTCAGAACAGGGCAGAGCTGATGTTACAACCCTGAGTATTATGTAAACCTACCTGCCCTGCTGCCTCCTAACCCTAGTTTTTTTTTCCTTTTCTCTTCTTTTTCTTTCTTCTTTATTTTTCAATTATAAGTTAAAATGTGACAGCAAAGAAAGTGTAAAAAGACATACTACTGTTATATTCAACAGCTGTCCCAATAAAAGAGATAATAATAATAAAAAAGAACAGGGCAGAGCAGGTAACAGGTCTCCTTTACCTGCATATAGAGGCCGGGGCCATCTTCCAGCTGAGGGTCCCTGTGTTAAGCTGACAGTGTGAATGCATGACGCCATTAGATGTGATAAAGCCCCCCCGCCTTCTGCTGACGTCTGCAGCAGAACAAACTGATAATCAGGCTCTGCAGTCACAAACTCTTCGTTCCACATCAGCAGATTATCAGCACGCGGACATGATCCCGTTTATAGAGGTGAACAAGTGTTGTGTGTGTGTGTGTGTTGGGGGAAGGGGGCCTGTGTATGTTCAGAGTATGATGAGTAAGAGCACACCTGCACAGGTGTCTCTTCAGCTTCATCTATCAGCAGCATGACCTCCTGAGGCTGGATTCCTTCCAGTGGGCGGTGCTCCGACAGCTGCAGGTTACAGACAGATGTGACAGGAAGAGTTCAAAGTGAACTTAGTGCAGCGTGAGGCCTCGCTGCAGGTGAGTCAGGGCTGATTTTCTCAGGTGTGAGGAAGTAAAAGCAGGAGTAACTGTTCCTGTTTCAGACACAGTGAGAGACTCGTTAATGCCCTCCCTGTAACGTTCTCGCTGTAACGTTCTCCCTGTAACGTTCTCCCTGTAACGTTCTCGCTGTAACGCTCTCCCTGTAACGTTCTCGTTGTACCGTTCTCGCTGTAACGCTCTCGCTGTAACGTTCTCCCTGTAACGTTCTCGCTGTAACGCTCTCCCTGTAACGCTCTCCCTGTAACGTTCTCGCTGTAACGTTCTCGCTGTAACGTTCTCGCTGTAACGCTCTCGCTGTAACGTTCTCCCTGTAACACTCTCGCTGTAACGTTCTACCTGTAACGTTCTCGCTGTAACGCTCTCCCTGTAACGTTCTCGTTGTACCGTTCTCGCTGTAACGCTCTCCCTGTAACGCTCTCCCTGTACCGTTCTCGTTGTACCGTTCTCGCTGTAACGTTCTCGCTGTAACGTTCTCGCTGTAACGTTCTCGCTGTAACGCTCTCGCTGTAACGTTCTCGCTGTAACGTTCTCCCTGTAACGTTCTCGCTGTAACGCTCTCCCTGTAACGTTCTCCCTGTAACACTCTCGCTGTAACGTTCTACCTGTAACGTTCTCGCTGTAACGCTCTCCCTGTAACGTTCTCGTTGTACCGTTCTCGCTGTAACGCTCTCCCTGTAACGCTCTCCCTGTACCGTTCTCGTTGTACCGTTCTCGCTGTAACGCTCTCGCTGTAACGTTCTCCCTGTAACGTTCTCGTTGTAACGTTTTCCCCGTAACGTTCTCGCTTTAACGTTCTCGCTTTAACGTTCTCGCTTTAACGTTCTTGCTTTAAAGTTCTCCCTGTAACGTTCTCGCTGTAATGTTCCCGCTTTAAAGTTCTCGCTGTAACATTCTCCCTGTAACGCTCTCGCTGTAATGTTCTTACTGTAACGTTCTCGCTGTAACGTTCTCCTTGTAACGCTCTCGCTGTAACGTTCTCCCTGTAACGTTCTCGCTTTAACGTTCTCGCTGTAATGTTGTCGCTTTAACGTTCTCCCTGTAAAGTTCTCGCTGTAACATTCTCGCTGCAACGTTCTCGCTGCAACGTTCTCGCTGTAACGTTCTCGCTTTAAAGTTCTCGCTGTAACGTTCTCCCTGTAACGTTCTCGCTTTAAAGTTCTCCTTGTAACGCTCTCGCTGTAACGTTCTCCCTATAACGTTCTCGCTTTAACGTTCTCGCTGTAATAGAGCTGGGCGATATGAGATTTTTTCATATCACGATATGTTTTTTTCATTTCAGGCGATAACGATATCTATCACGATATAAGCCAAATAACTATATTTGTAAGATTTAAATGTGCCGTTGCTCACAAGTAAAATGTGAAATAATCAGCAGCTTGTTTTTATTTAAATATTTATTTCCCATAATAAGTTCAACAGGGTAGATGTACTTAAGGAACATGAGACTTTTTCAGCTAAATAAAGGCAAATATTGCAAACTACACAAAAGGCAGCTGCTAAAGCGTTTAAGTTTCAAAATAGAACAAACGAAACAGACTAAATTGTCAATTCCACTTAGAAACAAAATATTAATTCTAAAAATAAATCTTAGTTTGTTTTACAGAAGAACAGACAAAATTGACTAACTTTTGTCAGTATCAAATAAACTGAGAACTAAAAGGAAATTCTCAATCTCTCCTTGTTGTATAGCTGAGCTTTTCAAACAGTTGTAACAGTTACTTTAGTCTGACAAAAGCCGAATGACGAATTAGCGCTTCCAGTCAGAGACTGAGGCTACGTCCACACGTACACGGGTATTTTTGAAAACGGAGATTTTCCGTTTTCGTTTTAAAAAATAATCCCGTCCACACATAAAGGCAGAAATGAAGGAAAACGCTGCTATGAACATGCCAAAGCAGCAGGTGGCGCTAGATTCCTAACCGTGCAGAAATGTTGGCCAATCAGAAGTCTAGAAGCCTCGGTGGGAAAAAGTAAACAAAGCTGGGGCATAGAAGCAGAACAGTCGTATGTGTGGAGGGACAGTAACTGTGTGTATGTGTAAGCATTTAAACACTGCAGAGAGTAGAATTAACAGTAACAGTATTGTATAAATTCATTTCACCGAAACAATAACGTGGCGCACAGTGTGACGCATGCACCAGTTTATTGTATTTCCAGACTTGCTTTCGGCACAATTTACAGTGCACGCTACTCTGTTTTTTGTCAGACTTGAAATAGCCGAAACACCTTCACACTACGGAATGTTGAAATCTCCCAATTCTTTGAATCTTTGGGCTGAAGGAAGGACAATACTCGGTGTATAAATGCTCAATCAACAATCATTTATTTCCATACAATTCAACAGTCAGAGCATTACAACGTCCGAACGGGAGAGATGCTACCAGAGGGTCAGGCACATGTCTCAAAATGGTGACGGGTTGCTCAGCTTTTTATAGTCTCTAGTGGCCCCCAGCTAGTCGTAAAAGCCAAAACATCACATTCTTTCTCTGTTACAGCGCCTAAGTTATGACCTCGGCAGTTGTTTCTCTGCTTTCTGTAAGGTGGGGGTGTGGAATGTGGTCTATCTATCTCCCCTGTCTTAGACACAGAGTCTCCTGCTTACAACCTTCTCTTCATGATTCAACAATTAAGCATGTCAAGAAAACAGTGTAACACATTCCCAGCAGATCAAGGATACAGAGTGATGCACATTTATCTAATGAACTAATATGTGAATATGTTCTGTTAACTCAAAAGTATAACGAGAACTAAACTACATACAGCTCACACACTCTATATTAAAGGGTATAATGTGATCTACAGCAGACTGTCTCGGCAGTCCCTACATCTGTCCCTGCTGTGAAGGGTCCTCACATCTCCGGGTCCCCGTCTGGTGTCTGTTCCTTTCTCTGCAAGAGACAGAAAACCAAAACACCTCTCTCCCTAGCCTTGATAATCTAATATTGTTATCCATTGTTCTTCTAATGATTCAAATTTGGTTCAAAATATTATGTTCAGGACTTATTCTAATCATAATCTATGTGTGTGTAAAAGAAATCAAAAATTAATGAATCATCTCTAAGTCTAACACATTATATGCTTAAGTTTTACCATAGCTACATTATTAAACACAAAAATAAACTCATAGAAATTTTCATATCACCATTGTTTGATGTTCAAACTCAACTTCCACTTCCCCCTTTTTGACACACTCCCATGTGTCAATTCACCGGAGCTAGACAATTAAAAGGGAAGGTTAGTGACATCATATCTCAGAAAGTATCAGAAATTCTTCTCTCGAGTACCGTTGCTCCAGCCTTGTTATCCCAGAGGATCCTCAATCCCGGAAATGTCCCTTCTCCTCATGTAATGAAGTCTGTCATCCTTCCATGCCCTGGTAACTGGTCCATCCAGAGCTGTAACATTTTGATATGTACATACAACAAGCCAAACCACACCTTGGTCACACCAACCCTTTTCTGCCCTGAAGATGTCCAACGCCATCTTAGTCTGGACCAGGGTTGTAATAGTTTTGCAATTTTCATCAGTTTTTATTTTTATTTAGCTTCGACTTCAGATTTTCAATTTTATATCAGTTTTAATCAGTTTTTACCAATTGTTTGCTAGTTTAGTTTAGTTTAGATTAGTTTCAGTTATAGTTTTAGTTGTGTCTGCAATAATTAAGTGTAGCAAAATCCCAGTCCCATCATATCAGTCATGCGCTTGTGCTTATCCTTGGGTATTGTGACTATTAACTCTTGCAGCACCGGGTGCTCCTAATTTTGGTTCAAGTGAATTTATAAACTTTGTGAAGGGAATTGACTCCTCTGCACACTGGAATAAACATAATCAACATGATCCACATTTTACTGCGTGTTATTTCACCATCTTATTGATTCAAATGCTCCATCCTTATGTGGTTTGCGACATTATGTTTATCCACTTTGTCTCTAAATGTTTGAAGAATTTTCAAGTTTGGGGTCAAATTTTGAGAATTTGACCATAAGTGAAAGTTATGGTGTCATCACCCCCTTCGGGGCTTACCTTTCCCAGTTGTGATGATATTCCTCCCTATTCTTTGCAAATACCCCCTGTTGGTGGCGAGAAACTGTTGGTGTGGTCAAGTGGGTGCTCTAGAAACAAACGCTCAGGACAGAACAGTTATCAGTCATGTACTTCCTACAAATTTTGCATATGTTTTATTTCATATTGATCCTCTGAGTGTAATGGTACATTTTAATTTGAATTTATCCAAACTAAACACAATATTTTCTTTATTTACTTTGCTCTTGTTCTTTTTCAGTACCACATCCTATCAAATGTCCCTGTCGATTATATTCTACATTTAATAACTTACTATTTCAAATGAGAACCTAAATCACGTGGACCAATGTTTATTATTGCATATCTCTATTCTGAATGTGGCCAGTCATTCATAGGTATTGTTAAGGTTTTGGCGATTTTCCTCTATAAAATTTAATTGACTTTTTACAGTGGCCTGCTATGGTTAATAATAACATATTCCAGTCATGAGTGGTATCAAAAGTCTTCTCCACTGTAGCATTTGGCATTCCCAATAATATAACATGATACCTTAATCAAAACACAGCTAATATAGCACAGTTTTCTTAATGCAAACATCAGTAACTCAAAATCAGCAACCAAAGTGTTAAGTCTGCAGTTCATACTTATGTGAAGCTAGAGTCTCCTCCTCCAGTCTCTCTTATCCTCCTGCTCCTGAAAAAACAAAACAAAACAAAGCGAAGCATCCACCCTTCTCTTGTCCGCTGGGTGAATTGTTTATTGGCATTTACTAATCCTATAGTGGGTGCAGTCATTGTCTCAGTATCAAGTCAGTCAAAGCTTTTAGTCTTCAGTCCATCACAGTCCATTCGCATGCATACCTCCATACACATTCATACCAGATGTTGCTGATAATGGAGTCTCACGCGCAACCTATTCGAGCATCCATCACCAGCAAGATGACGTCATCATTTTAAAGGAAAACAATTCCTTGTTGTTTTTTGGGCCGGATTGACTCGGTGCAATCCTTTTAGATCAGTGTTCCCTATAAGTGAATTTCTCCCAAGCCAATTACAATCATGGAGAAGCACACTTTGCAACTGTTTACAGTAATAATATTTTATAGCGCTTTAAATTTCAATCTTTCAGGCCTGGTTTAAAGAGCTGATTGTTAAATCATGAACTCACAAAATATCACCATATCACCACCGGTGGATCACACCTCTCAGATGTTTTTTCTCCAGTGCACTGTAACAAAAACGAAAACAGACATAACCAACAAAATACTACTAAAATAACACAAACTAGGGCCCGTTGCAGACATGTCCAAGCATAAAACTATCCTCTCTCGCTTACGAGAAAGAGCACAAGCCAAAGCGCACTGATAAAATCAAGCTAGCGCTAAACAAAACCAAACAATCAACCAGAAATTCACAGGAACATTTTGCTTCCTGCCGGGACAATATTGTGTGGGAATGAGAACCTCAGGTGCCGTAACACCTTTTGTTCCTCCTTGAATCAAATCTCAATCACAGAAAATGCCGTACTCCGACCTAACCTTATACTATTAATTCATCAATTTCACTCTGTGCCACTGTTCCTCATCAGGGCTGTGTGAAGCACAGCAAAGAATTCAGTCAAGGCCTTGAGCCATAAACAGACATCACGCACAGACATTGTTTTCATAACCAAACCGTTTTAGAGCTTATTCCTAAAATCTACCTAAATGCCTTCTAGGTGACATATAACACATTCTAAGTAATCAATGGCTCCTCATAATAATTATGCATTGGGATGTTTGTGTGCAGCATTTTGCATATCAGCATAAGCAAAGCATTCTTCATTGCATCAGCGTGTGTGTGTGTATGTGGATCACTTCTCAGTGAATCAGCATTCCAATGTGTGTGTGTGTGTGTGTGTGTGTGTGTGTGTGTGTGTGTGTGTGTGTGTTCATCACTTTCCTGTTCTGGTGTTCTGGGTAAACCACGGCCTGAAGCGTGCCCTGGGGTCCTGCCCTCCTCCTTTTCAGTTTGTTTGCGACCATTGCTGCTGCTGCTCAAAGTTCTGTCCGTCCTGGTTCTGACCCCAATTGGGGCAGTCCTTTCTCCAGTGTCGATGTTCACCGCAGGTGAAACCTGCATCTTCTTCTGTGTTTTTGTCCATTCTGAGGTGCCTTCTGTCCTCAGTTACTCCTCCTGTCTCGGTCACGCCCTTTTTGCCGCCCGATCATCCGTGTTGGTCCATCACTGTCCTGCACAGTGTGAATGCAAAGTTATCAAGGTCAGCATTCTTTCGCTCGGCCTTACTTTTCCTTCGGGCTTGGCGGGCGTCTCGTCACAGCTGAGCTCTGTCAGCTGACGCAGTCTGGGAATTTACCCCCGTGTAGTGAAACGGGCCTTAGGTTTAGTGCTCTCCGTCTCGGCTGCATGAGATCACATTCCTGCAGGTCTGTTGACATTCTCAGGTCGTTGTTGTGGGTCCAGCTGTTGCAGCATTTGGTCAGTGTCACGTATGGGGGAGAGCAGGAGTCCAGTCAGCCTCGGCTTTCAGGGCCGGCAAAGCAGCCTGTAATTAAATATGTATAGAAAAAACAAAACAAAACAAAACAAAAACAAACAAAAAACAAAAACAAACGAACAGGAAAATGTTGTTGTGTTGGCTGTGTTATTCAGAGGGGAGGCAACGGGGCCAGGCCCTGTGTCAGCCTTCTCTCCCCCTTTTTTTGTTTTTTGTCTCCCGATATAATCAACTCCTAACCCACCAAGTTGACAGGACAACACCGGTATATGTTAAAATTCTTAAGATCATGTTTAAAAGCCCAAAAAGGAATTTTCTTTCATTCAGTAATCACTTGTATCAATCAATCAGCAGAAAACATGTCACAATTTGAATCTTTTAACCCCTAAATTTGTCATGTCTTCACTGGTTGGTCAGACCAGTGTCTTTTTCTTTGAAGTTAAATTGTTGTCCTGCAACCCAGAGAGTTTATTTGTCAGTAATGTATTTATCCTTTAACAACAGATGTATGTTAAGTTTCGCTGCTTTAGCCTTGCTGGAAAATCTTCACGTGTTCATGAGTGTAAGCTGTTTCTTCATTGCGTGTATGTGCATTTGTATAAAAGCAGGTTAATTTTATCTTTTCTCAAACTAGGCGTTACCTTAAAAGGAGCCTTTCTCTCAGATTTCTCTGCTTGTGTGTGTTTTTGTTTCACCTTTTTGTTGTGATGCTCCGGACGCCTTCCCAACCTCCACAAGTCCGTTGGCCCCAATTTTATGTGTTAAAACTTCTCTTAATTTCTCCTCTAATTCTCTCCTCGCTGCTGTCTTTTTCACAGCTGCTGATTCGTGCTGGGTGTGGTTCCCATTACCTATAATTTTGCTTCGACCGCTGTGCTTGTGGGGGCAGTTGGTCCAGGTCCGCAGCTTCCTGTATTAACACACTAAGAGATTTATTTAATTTCATTTTCATCACTTTTAAACCGATAAGCAGGCAACACGCCTACCTTGACAGCGTAAACTGTACGCCAGTCTCCCAACACATTCCTCTCTCTACTCCTCCACAATTCTCCACTACACACCTCTCACCCTTTCTCTCCTTTTTTATACTTTTAAAAAGTCACACCACAGAGTAATACACCCAATTATGCCCGTCTATCTCCATGTGGCTCCAAATTCCCTCTTTATTTTAATTTCACACTCGTCAGGGGACAGGCACACAACAATTTCAACCACTGAAACGAGGAATTCAACCTTTTTTATTTCTTTACTAATCTAGACTCAACCTTTGTTCGCAAAATGTGTCTTGTTCTAGTCCGGAATAAATGTGAACCCGCGATTACGCTGCGGTCCCAGTGTTATTTCCGTAGCTATGCGGGGGCCCTCACCTCCCCAAGTCACCACCTCGGCATCCGGACGCCGCCGGGCCTGCCCGCGCGTCCACGAACAGGAGGGTCGCTACTCCATAGGCAAAATGTTCCACAGGTACACTAGACATCAACCTTTGATCCTAAAATGTGTCTTTGCTCTAATGTCCTCCTAATCAAACACATTAACCGTCACTGTCACTGTGTTCACGCTTCACACACACAAAAAGCACACTCAGCGCGCGCCTCACCCACAGCCAGAGCGCGCCTTACACACACAGCACGTTACACCATCAGTGTGACACACAGAGAGCGCCTCTCATCAGCAGAAATTTGCACAGAAACCTCTGAGCTCAACTATTAGATCTTCTTAAAGCACACTGCACCATAGACCAAAATACCCCTTTCTCTGCGCTTATGACCGCCACCACGGGGCAAAGTCGCATCATAAAAGTGATGCTTGCATCCCCGAAGTTATACCTGACATCATAAACCAGGTTTTGCTCTATGTACTTCTTGGCAAGTAAAATTTTACTTTGTTTTATGACCGCAGCCCTTGAGACTCGACTGACGCCACAAACCACCGTCAAACCTCTATCCAATGTACTAAAACTAGCACCAACCACTACTGCACTCCACGGCCGTACCACCGGAACACGCCGTATCATAAACCAAACCTACGGACGTGTTTCGCTTCCGCGTTGCCAGTGTTCAACTGCACCGTGAGCCAGCATCTGCTTTTCCTTAAATCAACTTCTATTTCATAGCCGGCAAGAGCCAGGACGTCACTGACACCATAAACAAAATAAACAAACCTCGACTTCAATGTACTGGACTAATGGCCGCGTCTTCAGAAGAAATTCTAACGTATTATTGCTACAGAAGCCAGTATTAGACAAAATTAAATGTGGAAGGTAAAGTGGCTGCAACTGGCTCAACGTAGTGTCTTATTAGTATCTCGGTAGAAGCAGTTTATTTAACACACTGGAATTCAGCCTCAACTTATGTTGTTAGTATCTTGCGCCGAAAACCAGACACCGACAAATTTACTGTGAAAATACGTGTAACTCAGCGAACAGATTAATTTGGAAAGCCCAATATGCACATTTGGTATTTATAATACAACAGGCTGTGCTTACCTTTTTATATTTGGACCGGTCCTCTGTTCACCTCGCCTCACGATCTCACCAAAAGCCAAATCTGCACTTCCTCAGCACACCAAAGATCCGGGTCACACGGCACCAAGTTGTTGAAATCTTCCAATTCTTTGAATCTTTGGGCTGAAGGAAGGACAATACTCGGTGTATAAATGCTCAATCAACAATCATTTATTTCCATACAATTCAACAGTCAGAGCATTACAACGTCCGGACGGGAGAGATGCTACCAGAGGGTCAGGCACATGTCTCAAAATGGTGACGGGTTGCTCAGCTTTTTATAGTCTCTAGTGGCCCCCAGCTAGTCGTAAAAGCCAAAACATCACATTTTTTTCTCTGTTACAGCGCCTAAGTTATGACCTCGGCAGTTGTTTCTCTGCTTTCTGTAAGGTGGGGGTGTGGAATGTGGTCTATCTATCTCCCCTGTCTTAGACACAGAGTCTCCTGCTTACAACCTTCTCTTCATGATTCAACAATTAAGCATGTCAAGAAAACAGTGTAACACATTCCCAGCAGATCAAGGATACAGAGTGATGCACATTTATCTAATGAACTAATATGTGAATATGTTCTGTTAACTCAAAAGTATAATGAGAACTAAACTACATACAGCTCACACACTCTATATTAAAGGGTATAATGTGATCTACAGCAGTATTCTAATTCAACTACTTTGATTACATATATAAGGTAACATATAATAACAGAATAATCTAACAGGAACTTCTATGGCTCTTCCGTTCGACAATCTCTCCGGCATTGGAACCATCATCTGTTTTCTCTTCGGTCACGCTCGGTTGATTTTTCTAGTCGGCACACTCATTTCCTCCATTACGCGCTGGCTGCTTCCCAAACAAACACACGTGCGGCTTGGCACTTGTGCTGTACGTAACAAGCCACGCGACGTGACGCTGCGGCTGTGATTGGTTCGGCTCTGCGCTACTTAATTTGGATTGGCTGACCTTTTTTTTTTTTTTTTTTTTTTCTTTGAGGACAAGAGCGGCGAGGTCTATCGCGATAGCTTAATTTCTCTATCGAGTAAAAGTTATATCGCGATACATATCGTTATCGTTCTATCGCCCAGCTCTACGCTGTAATGTTGTCGCTGTAATGTTCTCCCTGTAAAGTTCTCGCTGTAACGTTCTCGCTGTAACATTTTCGCTGTAACGTTCTCGCTGTAACGTTCTTCCTGTAACGTTCTCGCTTTAACGTTCTCGCTGTAATGTTGTCGCTGTAATGTTGTCGCTGTAACGTTCTCGCTGTAACGTTCTTCCTGTAACGTTCTCGCTTTAACGTTCTCGCTGTAATGTTGTCGCTGTAATGTTCTTCCTGTAAAATTCTCGCTGTAACATTCTCGCTGTAACGTTCTCGCTGTAACATTTTCGCTGTAACGTTCTCGCTGTAACGTTCTTCCTGTAACGTTCTCGCTTTAACGTTCTCGCTGTAATGTTGTCGCTGTAATGTTCTTCCTGTAAAATTCTCGCTGTAACGTTTTCCCTGTAATGTTCTCCCTGTAACATTCTCCCTGTAACGTTCTCGCTGTTACATTTTTGCTGTAACGTTCTCGCTGTAACGTTCTTCCTGTAACGTTCTCGCTTTAACGTTCTCGCTGTAATGTTGTCGCTGTAATGTTGTCGCTGTAATGTTGTCGCTGTAATGTTGTCGCTGTAATGTTCTTCCTGTAAAATTCTCGCTGTAACATTCTTCCTGTAACGTTCTCGCTGTAACGTTCTTCCTGTAACGTTCTCGCTTTAACGTTCTCGCTGTAATGTTGTCGCTGTAATGTTCTTCCTGTAACGTTCTCGCTTTAACGTTCTCGCTGTAATGTTCTCGCTGTAACGTTCTTCCTGTAACGTTCTCGCTTTAACGTTCTCGCTGTAATGTTGTCGCTGTAATGTTCTTCCTGTAAAATTCTCGCTGTAACATTCTCGCTGTAACGTTCTCGCTGTAACGTTCTTCCTGTAACGTTCTCGCTTTAACGTTCTCGCTGTAATGTTGTCGCTGTAATGTTCTTCCTGTAAAATTCTCCCTGTAACATTCTCCCTGTAACGTTCTCGCTGTTACATTTTTGCTGTAACGTTCTCGCTGTAACGTTCTTCCTGTAACGTTCTCGCTTTAACGTTCTCGCTGTAATGTTGTCGCTGTAATGTTGTCGCTGTAATGTTGTCGCTGTAATGTTCTTCCTGTAAAATTCTCGCTGTAACATTCTCGCTGTAACGTTCTCGCTGTAACGTTCTTCCTGTAACGTTCTCGCTTCAAACATTTGAGCATGCAGTTTATTGAAAACAACACAAACTGCAACCGGCTGTTTTACAGCTGATCAAACGTTTCGGCCCATGTGCCTTTAAAAGGACAAATCTAGGCACAAATGTGGATTCACTGTCATTTCCTGTCAGGTAGTCACAGTCAGGACGTTCTGATGGCAAAGGCAAACAAATTTTCCCTTTTTGAACGCGGTTGGGTTGTTGAACTGCATAAGCATGGTCTCTCACAGCACCGTCACTACTGAGAACCTGGGGATGGATGGCAAGTTTACAAAAATGGACAGCCGCTCCAGACAGTAGATGCCCTTCGTGCAGCCGTCTGTTCCCACTCACCTCATGCAAACACTTGCAGTCATGCCGCACTGAACTTTTGACGCGATCAGCAATAACAGTGGAGCGACTCGTTACTGAACTTTGATTTGTTTCACCGGTCTTTTGGACGTGTGGTCCCAAACTTTGGATCAGCTGTAAACCAGCCGGTTTCATGGTTGTTTTCAATAAACTGCATGTTGTGTCTCACTCCCGGTTCTGCATGTTGAAGCTCTGCTTGGAACCTTGTTACAAACAACCTTCAGGGCCGTATATCAGCAGCTTTTGTGCTTTAAACAGGGACACGAGCACCTGCTCCTCCTGAAACCTACACATACGTGTAGCATGTTCTGCATTTCTCCGTTATCGCGGCGCCGCTCAGACACTAACAACCAAAAATGTATTTGATTACATCTGAAACTAAACCTGATCCTAGAATCAAATCAGCTTCACTGATCGTGTAAGACAGCATATTTATGTTTATGGTGCAAAGACGCTGGAATAAACAGGCTTAATCTGTATATGTGAGTATTTATAGGTGAGTCATTTTCACTGTATTTGAATGAAAGATGTTAGACATGACAAAGCATCAGATTCCTTCTCCTCGTCATTAATAGACACACAGTAAGACTGCAGTGTTGTGTACTGCACACCAAATGTTTCACTGTCAGCAGATTTTGTACCTGAGCTCGGCCCGTCCTGCTGTGCGGGCGCCTCGGCTGATACATCACAGCTCGCAGTTACGTCTCTGCAATTACTTATCATCCGTTAATGATCAGACTTGTTGTTACGCTCCGTCCTTCAAAGGCCTTTAAATTAAATTATGCTTGCTCATAGGGGGTCATATGATTGTTGGGTTTTTTTCTCTGTATCTATGAAGCGCCTTGAGGCGACTTATGTTGTGATTTGGCGCTATATAAATAAAATTGAATTGAATAGAATATTCCCCCTCAATCACTGATGAGCAGGAGTCAATTGCATATAATATTAATAACCCAAAGCTCATATACAATGGGGCGATCGTGGCTCAAGAGTTGGCAGTTCGTCTTGTAATCGGAAGGTTGCCGGTTCAAGCCCCGGCTCGGACAGTCTCGCTCGTTGTGTCCTTGGGCAAGACACTTGACCCGTTGCCTACTGGTGGTGGTCAGAGGGGCCGATGGCGCGATATGGCAGCCTCGCTTCTAGCTGATGTCATTAGGTGCCAAGAGGCTGATCTTAGAGTGTGATCGATGCTGAACGAAGAGGCTCAGATGATGAAATGCAAGATAAGAACAAAGGGGAGACGGGATCGAGACATCGAGACTCATTCACTGTGACACAGAAAGACAGATTTACCCCAGAGAATCCCAGCTGACAGTATTTATCATCAGTATCACCAAGAAATGGGATTTGGAAAAGGACCTTAAAACAGGAAATAACCAAGAGACAACACTGAGACAAGAAGACAAAGACAAGAAACGCTCGAGGTCCAGTTTGGATTCAGGAGACAGACACTATCTCTACTTTCAAGATTAGGCTTCAAACTTTCCTTTTTGCTAAAGCATATAGTTAGGGCTGGACCAGGTGACCCTGAATCCTCCCTTAGTTATGCTGCAATAGACGTAGGCTGCCGGGGATTCCCATGATGCACTGGGGGTTTCTTCTTTAATCACAATAGCTGTGTCCAAATTCATCATGGGCTGCATCCTCCTGAGGCCCGGCCTTCGCGGTCTACGTGGGCCGGGTCCTCCGAAGGCCGAGAAGGCCGGAAGTGCGAGGCTGTGAAATGTGACGGTCTGGCTTTCAGATTAGCGTCGCTGTCTCGGTGGAGTTTAATAAACTCGCCGTCTGCTCCGTGCTATCTAAAATATAACAGGACACTGGCGTAAACTCTCGACCGTCTCATACTTCTGTTTAATCAGTTTTCTGTTTGATGTTTAGTCAGCTGTGTGAAAACAAAGGAGGAACCCACCCGATGGATTAATAAAGTTTTATTTTATCTAATCTAATAACTTTAATCTCAGCCAAATCGATTTACTCACAAACAAACAAAACACTGAAAAAAGCCCAACAATAACATTAACTTTTTAAGTGACGTATATATTACATTTAACCTGAGTAGCGAAAGACCGCGGGGGTTTGAAAACGATTTGCCGGGAGTCCGCTGCTCTCGCCGGCTCTGGTGACCCTTGACCTCCCGGCTAGCTGGTGGGTAACAGACATTGAATTGGGACAGGCTTCGTCGCGTCGCTGTGACGTAATTGGTCTACAAATGCGGCCTCAGGAGGACGCAGCCCATGAATTTGGACACTCACTATGTGTTAACAGACCTCTCTGCATTGAATCATATGTGTTATTAACCTCTGTCTCTCTTCCACAGCATGTCTTTGTCCTGTCTTCCTTCTCTCACCCCAACCAATCACAGCAGATGGCCCCGCCCCTCCCTGAGCCTGGTTCTGCCGGAGGTTTCTTCCTGTTAAAAGGGAGTTTTTCCTTCCCACTGTGGCCAAAGTGCTGCTCATAGGGGATCCAATCCAATTTTATTTATAAAGCACTTTAAAATAGCCAGCACAGGACCAAAGTGCTGTACAGAAAATAAGTTAAAAACAATAGAATAACAGAAAACAGCAAAAATAAATAAATAAAACACATAGTGCATAAAAAATTAAAACAGCCCTATATTAAAAAGAAAAACAAGACAAAACAGCATAGAATCAACTAAAACAACTAAAATAAAACTAAAAACCAACATCTCACGTGGTGTCAAAGGTCAGGGTCAAGAGGTGGATTTTCAAGAGTGACTTAAAAGCAGGTAAAGAAGTGGCCCGTCTAATCTCTAAAGGAAGCTCGTTCCACAGTCTGGGAGCTGCTACAGCAAAAGCACGATCTCCTCTAACTTTACGGCCAGTCCTGGGCACATGCAGCAGCAGCTGATCAGCTGACCTGAGAGAGCGGCTGGGTGTATGAGGCTGTAGCAGCTCAGAGAGATAAGATGGGCCGACGCCATGGAGAGCTTTCATATGATTGTTGGGTTTTTCTGTTTTCTTTGTGTTATTGTAAGAATTTGTCTTACCCTTTAAAGCCCCCTGAGGCGACTGCTGTTGTGGTGCTGTTTAAATAAAAGTGAATTGAACTGAAGAGCCACCACAGCACAAAATCCTGGGACTGGGACCAGGAGCCGTGGCGGGCCGCCCTCTGCGCTTCCTGTTAGATTATTTTGGTTTTTGCATCCTCTGCAGAGCTGAGTGAGGCTCTGTGGATGATCCAGAGCAGACACCTGTCTGCACGGTGACACCTGCTGGCCACTTTGGCTCCACTCACCTCCTGATGTGACACAGACACAAATATCAGTGGTTATGATCTGCACAGGTTTTGTAAACAATCGAGAGGAGCTGTGCGAGGTTAGTGACTCACACACTGACAGCAGGAAGACCTTATCATCAGTCAGGTGAAGTTTTTACTGGTGGTAGCTCAGCTTCAGCTGTGACCTGACCTCTCACCCTGGCTGAGCGCATCCCAGAATATAAACCCACAGAGCCCCCTGCTGGTTACTGCAGCACAGCACTGCCCATATATATTAAGCAGATGAGCCCTGAACACACCAAACGAACCAGCGTGAAGCTTACACCTGCACAACAGCCAACTCGAGGCAACTCCTCTGGTTTCATCCAATCACAGAGGCTCACCTGATGACCTCAGCAACACTCTCAGTGCTGCTGAACTATGGTGCCATCAGGGTCATAAACCTGCTAATTCACTCTAATTACATCCAAATGCACCACGAGCACAGGTCAGTGGTGACGAGTCAGTTTGAAAGCACGAGAGCACCAGGGGTCTCAAACCCCAGGCCTCGAGGGCCGGTGTCCATGATCCAAACAGCTGATTCAAATGGCTAAATGACCTCCTCAACATGTCTCGAAGTTCTCCAGAGGCTGCCAATGAACTCATCATTTGATTCAGGTGTGTTGACCCAGGGTGAGATCTAAACTCTGCAGGACACCGGCCCTCGAGGCCTGGAGTTCGACACCCCTGCTCTGGACTGTGCACACACATTTTCCTTAATGGTAGACCTCATTTGCTCCCAGTAACAGTTCTTTCCTCCTCACAGACAACCACCACATTTCTTGATGAGGAGCAGCTGTGCAGGAACAAAAGGCTACCTGCTAATGAGTAAAATACTCATTAAATGTTAAAGAAATAATTAAACCTCTGTTGTGCAAATGTTATTGATGTGCAAATCTATGCTAAAGGTGCAAAGGTGCTCCTGAAGTGCTGTACAAGCTATAATCCAAATCATACTGGGTAATACTTCCTTACACTGATGGCACTGAGCAGATTAATATATTTCATACAGTGAGACACAACAGGATTATAAACAGGAAGCCCTTCAGAATAAAATATGACAAACTCTCTATAACATAATAAGAGTCTTTGGAGCGTCACTGTGAGTGATGTCCAGCAGAGGGGGCTCTAGGTGAGAGAGCCATCAGGAACCATCAGACACTTGATGGTTCCTCCCTTCTTCTCATCTCAGAGCGAGTGTGAGTAAGTATGAACAGTACAGACAACAGTACATCCACCCCCGCTCACCACCTCGCTCTGAGGAACAGACTGGACCAGCTGCCGAGGGCGTTGTGTAGTCTGTTATGAAAAATGAGGAAACATCTGTAAGCTGTCCAGGTACCTCTGAGCCTGTGACAACGGGACTGTGCATAACATCAGCTGTAACAGTCGATGCAAAACAGATAGTGTGAGTTTAAATCCAGCGTGGTGCTGCACAAAAACGCTGCCACTGCGTTTAGACCAACTGTATATTTTTGATTAAAGTTATACTTTATTACATTTTATCTTCATTTCAGACCAACCCTCCACTTCACTCAGGTAAATCTAGAGTGTGTGAAGGATTTTCAGTGGTCTATGTACAAGTGTGTCAGCAGTCTGCAGTCGTTCGTGTCAGAGGTCATCTGTGTTACTTCTTGTATTTCACACACTTTCTGAAGAATTTATAAGGAAGGAAGAAAAAACACTGACTTGAGCCATGAGACACATGTGGAGCCCCAGTAGGGCGGCCCACACTAAGAGTGTGTGTGTACTGGGAGAACACAGCTGAATGGTGGTGTGCCCACACCGGGGCTCCACATGAGTGTTTGCTGGGAACCCTCGTGTAGACGGTCACGAGGGTTCTGATTTGGGTTAACTGTTTGCTGTCTTTCCTCAGGACGCGCTCCCAGTGAAAACTGATCCTTATGGTTTGTACAGATTCTTCTCTGGGCCAAACTCTCAGGAGGTGGTTCATATTCCTCTGCCATGGGGCCGAGAGTTTTAGAAACTACAACCTGCTAAGTCTTCCTGAGTCAGCAGTCCATCATCTGCTGAAGCTTTAATGCTTTATCAAAAGGGAACGTTTACTGAACGCAAAGGCAGGAAAAATAATGTACAACACAAACACTCTTGAACTCAAATGATGTTCCAGTTCCTTAAGCAAATGAAATATACTTTGGAAATGAAAGAAGTCTCTTTGAAAGGATATTAAATGACTCAAACTCAAGTTGTCACCTCTTGGTGGTTATTTCACAAATACATCATCCCAAATATGTTATATGAAAACACAATACTCCCACACACTCACATTCACAGTTGTTGCAGACCTGTTTGTCGCTCACACGGTGCAATGGCGAAACTCCTCCTCTCCTTGGCACAAAAAGTCTAACTTACAGTTCAGTGCCTCGGTAAGTCGCTGCTCACCAGTCCCACACAGAGTCCAATCTGCGCTCTCCCTGCGGACACAATGCTGCCTCTGCTGCGGCGCGTTAGCCAGTCACTGTACAGCTCTCTGACCGTGCATAATAGCTGCTTCCATCGCGCAGCCAAGCAGTCCGTGCTAACCTTGAGCCTCAGCGGTCGCAGCTGGAAAGGTTCTCTCCGCGGTGGTGCAACCGTTGGAAAGAGTTACTTCACTGACACTCTGTTGCTAAGCGTTCACACTGTTACTTTCTACTCACACACTCTTTTGTGCTAGTGAAGCTCAGTAAACACTAGCTGAGTCTCTCACTTGCATTATGATAACCCTCGTGCATCTCTCCATGCCGTTCTCGTCTCCTCCTCCCGAATTCCCATCTCGGCTACAGGAAAAAGAGAAGAGTCTCTCACCTCCCTCTACCCGCCGAGATGCCCGCATGACCAACTCCATTGCCGTGATAAATGCCAGAGGGGAAATCGTGCAGCCTGCCATAACTCTGATTCCCAGGTGCTGCCAGGCTGTGGTGGTGTTCTCAGCTGTCACACAAAACTGTAAATCCTGAAAGTAGGTCTTGACCAGTCCTGTGATGTGGTTTGGTAGGCTGAAATAGTTGATGGCCATCCATAAGATCTCATGTGGAACTGACCCAAAGAAGAAGAAGAAGAAAGTGTGTACATTATTGTACTTTTATTGAGCCCTGTGGGGAAATTGCTCTCTGCATTTAACCCATTCACTCAGTGAAGCAGTGGGCAGCCATTGGGCGCCCGGGGAGCAGTGTGTAGGGACGGTACCTTGCTCAGGGGTACCTCAGGGTAGCTGTTAAGGGGAATCGAACCCCCGACCTTCCGATCATGGGGCAACCACTCTACCTACTGAGCTATCCCTGCCCTTTTTTAGATGTTGGCAAGGTCTAAAAAGACCACGTGAAGGGCTCTTTGTTCTTTCTTGGTAGCTTGAATCTGGTGCCAGATGACGCTGGCATGCTCCAGACATCCCGAGAAGCCCCGGATGCCGGCCTTCTGCACTGATGTGTCAACATAGTTGTGTCTTTGCAGGAAAGTAGTCTTTGGGCCAAGACACTGAAGAAGATCTTTCCATCTATGTTCAGCAGGACGATCTGGCAAAACTGGCTGACGGATGAGGAGTTCTTCTCCTTAGGGATCAGAATACCTTCTGCTCTTCGCAAAGCCCTTGGAATCACTCCTTTCTGCCACGCTACCTTCATCAGCTTCCACAGGTATTTGAGCACTCGTGGGGTGTTTTTATAAAGCCTACATGAGATGCCATTAGGTCCTGGAGCCAATGCTGCTCTTGCCTGCTTCACTACCTTCTCCACTTCACTCCATGTTGGTGGTCTTATGTCCATTTGGTGTTCAGGTGCCTGGATAGGTGGCATATCACTCGGAATGGTAACTGGCTCATACCTCTGATCATCAGAGTAAGATTTCCTCAGACGTTCTTCCGGGTCTTTTATGGGCATTTTGAGATAAAGAATAAAACATATTCACTAGTCTAAAAGCGGCACGATAAACACTGTTTATTCAAGCTTTTATTATTCCAGAATGTAAATCACTCAGTCCTTTTTTCCCCTTCTTAGTTGTAATACCCTCTTTTGCACACACGGTGTCGCACTCTGCTGAATAGACCCGAGATTACTACCACTTCTCTTTTCTTCTGTGCTCTAGCACTCACTTTCAGTTTACCGGAGGTTGTGTGAAGTCTTTAGGCAAAGAAAAAGGCAGAAAGACACAGCAAAGAACAACAACGAACAAAAGACATACATTTACCTCACTTTGCTGCTAATTATGATAACAGCTTTAAGCACATGTGCTACCACAGAATCTTCTTAGATTAAGGGATTTTAATTACAGTGAGCACTCATTAATTTTATTGGCGTCAATTTTCCCGCACAAGTTCAAATACTTTTGAAACACTCACAAGGGCCTTTAACCCTACAGCCATTTTCTCCCAAAAAATACATTGAATTTTTAAATGTTTTCCCCAAAACACTTTACCCCATTCAATTCCTCTACTGGATTTCCATACCAATACTGAGGTAACAATGAAAATAAAAAAAAGTATTTTCAGAACCACTTTGTTCCTGTCTTTTATTCCAGACCACCATCCTCAGAGTTAAGCCTGCCTTTTATTACATTTTTTTGTAGATGTACCTACCCGGCCTTTGAAGGACCCGTCCTACGTGGACCAGGTGGGTCGGGTCCTTCGAAGATTGCTGCCCCTGAATTTGGAGAGCATTCGGCTACGTCCACACAAATACCCATGTACGTGTCTTCCATGTCTCATTCCAACACATTTACTGTATTATATAAAATATGTAAATTAAAAACTTATAGGAGAACATTTTCTATTTATTTTCTATTATTCATTTGATCCTGCCACTTATCTGTGTGCCTAGATGGGCTTTAAAAAGGTCACAAAGCTGAAAACAGGCTTATTTTAGAGTTCACAAAAAAGCTTGTTTACACAGATGAAGTCTATAACATTTAAGTCTTTTCACAGCGTATTAGTATATTTTACTTAAGCTTAATAATCTGAATAATGCTTTGATCTCTTCAACTAATTGGAATCACACCTTTCTACTAAAACTGTTTGTGTTGTTCGCCACCTTTTCCTGAACCAGACCCTGCAGGATTAGCCTGAGTGTCCAGTCCTGGACCGTGTTTTTAACCGGGAGGATCCCAGGCTGGATTGTTGTTGATGCATTATAAATACTCTTGTTTTATAGTTATTGTTATTTACTTTCTTCTCATCAAATAAATATCCATGTAAAATTGTTCGTGTTATGTTCATACATGTTAAAAATGCCTGTAAATAAAAAGAGTTCAGTGACAATTATTGTTTGTTGTAATCAATTTATTAATATGGGACGATCGTGGCTCAAGAGTTGGGAGTTCGTCTTGTAATCGGAAGGTTGCCGGTTCGAGCCCCGGCTCAGACAGTCTCGGTCGTTGTGTCCTTGGGCAAGACACTTCACCCGTTGCCTACTGGTGGCGGTCAGAGGGCCCGGTGGCGCCAGTGTCCGGCAGCCTCGCCTCTGTCAGTGCGCCCCAGGGTGGCTGTGGCTACAATGTAGCTGCCATCACCAGTGTGTGGATGTGTAAAGCGCTATATAAATACAGGCCATTTACCATATTAGTCTCCATCACCATAGTTTTGCCGTACCTTTGCTTTTTGTAGTTGATTTTGGGGGGGGGGGGGGTTAATGGGCTTGGGGTGTGTGGTGTCGCACTGACCTGGATGGGGTCTGGTAGCTCTTGGGTGGTGTTTTTCTGGCAGCCTAATGTAGCAGGGCTTCAGGGGTGGGGGTCTGTGCCAGTGCTCGTTTCTCTTGCGTAGCCTCGTTGCTACAGCCTCCAGTGGCTTCGGCACCATGGCTGCTGGGCTCTCCTTTGCTCTTTTCTGAGTGGGTGCTGTGATTGCCCCTGTGGTGGTCCTCCTGAGGCTGTGGGGGGCTCTAGATGTGTGGGGCCTCCTCTATGCATGCTTCATGTCCTGGGGGGCAGGGCTGTGGCTCCCTGCACCTACCTACTGTAAAAACTCGAATGGAGAAACCTTATAAACACGAGCACTCACACCCACAGGTGTCTACACAGGTGTTTGAAATTGGTGTTAGAAGCTAAATAGTCAGTCACACTGACAACGAGGAAGCTTTTGATTTTTCTGGAGGGCTTCCCCTGATGTTTCCCCTCTTTCAGGAAATCACCAAATATCCTTCAAACTGATACGTTTACCTGCCGGACAGGTGTGACAGGGCAATGCTGAGCAGCCTCATTCTTCAGCTGTGAATCAGACAGAAGTGGTGGCTTTGTCCCAAAAAGTTGATTCTGTTCATCTGGACGTAACGTTTTCAGTGGGAGAAATGAGGGCGGAGTCAAGGAGGCCATTTACGTGAAAAAGGAAAGACCATCTCTGAATCGAGGAGGGGGCCTAAGGGTACATCTGTCACCAGCTTACAATGCTGTGAGCTTTGATCAGTGGTTGTTGATCAAAGGTCATGGAAATTTGCATATTCATGATGAGCTGACCTCTCAGCCCGTTGTTCTTTCACTGCGCTGGTTTCAGTCATTGTGCAAATGTCCTGTTTGTAAGGTTGGAAACCTGCAGTCAGCTGAGACTGAAGAACTTGGATGAGTGACAAAATGTTTCTCCCACTGAAAACATCCAGATGAACAGAATCAACTCTTTGGGATTTACTTACCTGGATGATGCATCAAGGTGATGGCTTTGTCCAAACGGTTTCACGCTGACAGCCAGATGCTTAAGATTGTTCCGGGGTTTCATTGGTTCTCCAAACTAACATCAGTTTGACTTTCAAAACTGCAAAGCTCCTTCCAACAACCGAACACAAGTCAAGTTTAGCATCTAAAGTGCAGACAACAGTCAGAACCTGTGCTCAAGTCAAATACCAGGAAAGTGACCCCTTCATTCACTGGAGTAAACCCCAACATACAAGCACTGAACCAGTCGATGCAAGTCTGTTTGAACTCAACCAGGGGTGAATTTCTATCAATAACAAAGAGCCAAGGATCAATCGGTCACACAAACTCTTCCACCAGGATAAGGTGGAGGAGTGATACATCAAGTAAAGTCTGCCTAAAGCTGAGTGCACTGCTGGTCAGTCTGCTAAGCAGCAAACATAGAGCCTGTGTTTCTGCTCCGTTCATCAATGTGTTTACTGTATCCAAGCTTAGTGTACATAAAGTCAATTCTTCTTTTGGTCATCTTTTATGGAAATATTTTGATTTGCTGGCATCTCCTGGTCTCCTGATGTGGAATTGATGACTGTGAAATGCTGGCCTTTCTGTCTACCACGCGAGCTATGACAAAGCATCATTACCGCAGTGCAAATTCTGCCGAGTCCAGATGTAAAGCAGGCGATGAGAGAACTACAGCACTGTCCTCAAATCACAGATGCATTTCACATCTTTGCAAGGAGTTTCAACAAGGCTTAAGTCTGTTTGCTCTCAACATGCAACAGCGTGTTATGTGTGCAAACAGAGGGACTCATAAATATCAACAATGAATACACTGCAGCCCCCTTACCTCACACTGGAAGCTCCAACCATCTCACTTTGCTGATGAACACAGTGTACACGCCCAGAGTGAGAAAAGAGCCGCCTGTGGTCGTGGACGTTGTAGTGTGGGCACAGGAGGCTGTTCCAATGCTATGGGCTGCTTGGAGTGCACACCATGGAGCATTTTCAGACAACATCTGGGGACTGTGTGGACATAGAGGAATATACTGAGGGTGTGATGTTCGTTTATCAAATCAGGACTGCTTGGCAGTAAATGTCTTGTATTACAACCGGACAGAGTTCGACTCTGTTCTTTTGGCAGTTTCTGATCATACTAATCAGTCACGCTGAGTATGAGGATGTTTTTGGCAGCCTTGAAAACTTGCCATCTGAAGTTTTGTGCACTGATGTCTCTTTTTCAGTTAATCAGAGATATCCTTCATACTAAGCCAGGCAGTTTACCTGCAGTGCAGGTGTGACAACAACCTCGGGATGAGGAAGAACAATGCAGTTTCCATCCTGGTCACAGACACTGGATCAGTTAATTTTCCAGCCATCTATCCCTTCTCCTCCACTTATCCTTGTCAGGGTTGTGGGGGTGCTGGAGCCTTTCCCAGCTGAACTTTCAGTTTGATTGGATTTAGTTAGTTTGTATATTATTTAGCTGGAGTGTGTTTGTGATCAGATATGTGTGAGGTGTGTTAGAATAACTGAAGTATTTCACCGTATAGGTTTTTTGTAGCTGGGCCGTGTCGGGGGGAAGTCTTTTATTGGTGGTGGTATGACCGGCATCTATTTAAGGAGGTTTTTTTGAGAGGCTGGGTTGTTCGTCTTTAGATGTGTCGCTGTTGAGAGTGTTAAACCTCTGTATTTGTTTAAGACAAACATATTCAGAGCTCTGAAAGGCGTTTGAAGGCTCGTGTGGTTGTTTTCTCCCATCTGGTCCCCTTCACATTACCTTGCGACCGTTACAGCACCATTCTTAGGAGCTGTGACAGACTCTGAAATCACAAAAACAGACAGGCCTGGAGCTCATGGTGACTGGTGTGTAGCATTGCCAGTGAATGACAATCCAGTTAAGTCCAAGATAGACAGAGAATTTCTCACAATCACTCTCAGACGGAAGAAGTAGTCATTCGGGTGACGTGCGCCATTTTCCCAAAGCCTCCTGGGAAGAAATGTCAATAAGAAAATAGAACATGTCACAAAAGCACCGATAGAAGTTAATGAAACCCCTGCAGCTGTTTGAGGCTAGTTGGTTGCAGCCACTGAGCAACAGCTTGAACCTTCTGCGAATCCATGGGTAAACCATAGAAGAGTGTGGCAGGGGGGTGGTCTCTGGCCTGCTGGCAGTGGAGGGGTGGTGCGGTGAGACTAGTGACTCTCTCCTTATATATAGTGTTGGCAGAAACTGTGTGTGTGCAGTGGAGGACGCTGCGAGACGAGCAGACTCCTGGCTCGAGTTGTGCCTAAAAGAGCTGTTGAACAAAATAAAGGAACCCAAACACGCCGATATGCACTGTCGGTCCGATCATTGCCACAAAGAGTTAATGAAGCCGAAGAAGGGGGTGGAGCTTTGATGGCGGGCACATTTCTCCAGCTCACAGACTAGCTGGTGTTCGAACTGTCTGTTAAGCACCACCCTAAGATGACTAACATGGTCTTCTTGGGACCAGAGTAGATCAAAATGTAATCCAAATATGCCAACGGCCACCAGCCTAGCATGTCACGAAAGACATTGTTAATCAGATGTTGCAAGACAGCAGGGTATTAAATCCAGTTCTTTGTATTCTTTACGGCAAAGAAAGACACGGCTCAAAGTGGTCATAGCTCAAAAAACGATCTTTAATTTGACATATTCCAGAATATGGAGACTGTTTTCACCCCCTCTACGGGTAACATATATCCGGTCTTAACACTATTCTTGGGCAATTTAAATAACACAGATATCCTGCAAACTATTCCTAAAGTCCTTCTCATTACTCTTCATTACTTTTATGCTCACATTTAACGTGTGTCCAACGAGCTTTTAGTCTCCTAAGCAACATTTCCTGGAGCTGTGGTTCTCTGTGCTTCTTGTGAGTTCCCCTTTCTGATGGTTGGTTTCTGGATTCTCACCAACCCCTCCGTGGTTTCGCTCTGGTTCTGGAATCTTCTCCTGTAAAGTCAGAAAACAAAACGCCTCCCTCTGCTACGCCTCAATAATCTACTGTGTTCATCTAATGTTCCCTTAATTATTCAAAGTTGGTTCAAAATATCCCGTTCTGGGCTCTATCCTTTATATTAACTTTACTTAATCTCAATGCTCTTTATGTGTGTGAGCAACACTTTTAATTGTATTAAACCCACCCAGGGTCAGATATACACCATCACCATATCAGCATAAATCTCCACTAGAAAGCACACTCCAAAATTTTTGTCTATCAGGGTTTACGCCCCTTTTTGCTTCAAGCAAAAACGTGCAAAAGTTACAGCTAATGACAGTTAGACAAGTTTCCGTTATCTGCAACATTTTGTTTCAGCCGTCGCACCCCAACACGTTTCCTGTTGACTTATTCATGGCTTATCTTTAACACCTTCTGCATCACTAGTTGCTAAGCAAAGACAAAGCAAGACGTGTTCCACCTTTACCCTAGAAAATAAATCTATGTGATGTTTGTGTATGTAAGCCTGTTATGCATCCATTCACTACACTCCACGCCATCCCTGCAGCATATCAGTTCAGACGGTCACGCTGAATGAAGCTTTTGACCTTCTTAGGGCTGAGTTACAACTCATATGAGCACGATTGCAATATGTGTGTAAAACATCATTTATATACTCTTCAATGTTTAACCTTTGCCACCCTCATAAGAAATAGGTGTTTCCTGTTTTTGGCTCGCTCCTCTCTTATCCGTTCATGGACTACAGTTCAGCATTCAGCACAAGAGAGTGGACAGCTTCCAGTACCTGGGTGTCCACATCACTCAGGACCTGTCATGGTCCTGTCACATTAACACCCTGGTTACGAAAACCTGTCAGCGTCTCGGTACATATAGGGGGTCATAGGGGTGAGCGGGGGTAGGTTAGAGTGTATCTCCGAACCTCGGAGAGATCATGGAAGACTTGAGGAATCTTCTCCAGATCAATGGGCTCTGAAGGGGGTAGTTTTGCGGGATCCATTCTGGTCTCAGGGTTGAAACAGCTTTGTAAACAGCGGGGACCCCAGCCCAGGATCTGACACGATGACCAGGAGATATGGGGGTTGTGCCGACAGAACCAGGGATAGCCCAGGATGGGCGTGCGTATGGGCTGCGTTTGGTACTGGAGCGGGTAGGGTTGAAGGGGGGTCGACTGAGGCTAATGGGATATGAAGTTGAGAAGCGAGATTCTGAAGTTTTAAAAGTAGAGATCGTGTCTGTCTCCTGAATCCAAACTGGAAGCTGGTTCCACAGAAGAGGGGCCTGAAAACTGAAGGCTCTGCCTCCCATTCTACTTTTAAATACTCTAGGAACAACAAGTAGGCCTGCAGAGCGAGAGCGAAGTGCTCTAATAGGGTGATATGGTACTACAAGGTCATTAAGACAAGATGGGGCCTGATTATTTAAGACCTTGTATGTGAGGAGCAGGATTTTGAATTCTGGATTTAACAGGAAGCCAAAACAGGAGAAATCTGCTCTCTCTTTCTAGTCCCTGTCAGGACTCTTGCTGCAGCATTTTGGATCAGCTGAAGGCTTTTCAGGGAGTTTTTAGGACTTCCTGATAATAATGAATTACAGTCGTCCAGCCTGGAAGTAATAAATGCATGAACTAGTTTTTCAGCGTCACTCTGAGACAGGATATTTCTAACTTTAGAGATGTTGCACAAATGGAAGAAAGCAGTCTTACATATTTGTTTAATATGTGCGTTGAAGGACATGTCCTGGTCAAACATGACTCCAAGGTTCCTCACAGCGTTACTGGAGGCCAAGGTGATGCCAAATGTATTCTGCAGCAGGACAACGACCCCAAACACACAGCCAAAGTCATTAAGAACTATCTTCAGTGTAAAGAAGAACAAGAAGTACTGGAAGTGATGCTCTGGCCCCCACAGAGCCCTGATCTCAACATCATTGTGTGTGTCTGGGATTACATGAAGGATGTGAGGAAGCCTACATCCACAGAATATCTGTGCTTAGTTCTCTGAGATGTTTGGATCAACTCACCAGCCGAGTTTCTTCAAAAACTGTGTGCAAATGTACTTAGAAGAAGGCAAAGGGTGGTCACACCAGGTACTGGTTTGATTTAGATTTCTCTTTTGTTCATTTACTGTATTTTGTTGACTGATGAAAATACACGATGAACACTTCCATTATTGAAAGCATGTTTACAACTTTTCTTTCTCACCTGCCTAAAACTTTTGCCCAGTAATGTAAATTTAGAGTGTGTGAAAGATTTTCAGTGTCCTGTATAAAAGTGTGTGGACGTGTGGGTTTCAGCATGAAGAAATCTGTTGTCAGAGGTAATTCTAGGTAACATATCCTCATATTTTACTTTCTTTTAAAAGAATTTCCAAGGAAGAAGGAATAAAAAAACCTGACTTTCTTGATGTCCCCATCTCCCCTCCCATCACCCTTTGCTGCTATCAAACAGTATAAATGAGGCTCTGCTCTGTCGCTGCAGCACGTTCAGCATCTGATTCTCCCACTGACGTTTCTGCGTTCATAGCCGGTGAGTTACAGCTTTGTACATAAATGCAGCAGCTGTAAGAATTAATCTTGCCTGGGGTTTGTAGCTGCAGGCATTAGATCTTTTGGTAAAATAAACTGAAATATGGTGCAGGCTCATTTACACGCATTAAAATTCACAGAGTTTCTGATTTGAACTGAAATCTGTAAAATGTCTCTTAAATGAAAATAACTGTAACTTCTGTCCTTTAGAATCATGAGTAAGAACTCCATCAGCACTAACCAGGAGATGCGTAAAGGCGAGTCCCTCGTCAGTGTAAATGGAGACTTCAAAGCCATCCTACAGGTGGGAAAATGTGACCTTGTCCTCATCAGTTTATGATTACATGGCCCAAAAACACAGCTGATAACATTAAAAGTTGACAGCTGGTCTTTAACGTGCAGATATAGAAAGAGATCAGCTTTACTGGCCACTTTTTCCTGGCTAGAAAACTTTTCTTTTGATAATGATTTTTTAGTGAAGTTTATGAAAACCCTTCCTGAGAAAATGGCAATAAAACGAATCTATGAATAAAAGAGCCCTAATGATGAGATTTCACCAAAACAAAGAGATTTATTTATTTATTTATTTATTGTCATTGTCAGAGAACAATGAAATTGCGTTTGGAGCTTCCGTACAACCCGTAAATAAAATAATGAAGAAAATAATAAATACCTCTTAAAACCCAAGTGTAAATATTTAACCCAGTGTGACTCCAGTGCAATAAGACAATCCTTAACAACAACATGAGAACATGACAGTAATGTTCATAAGAAATTCAGACAAAGACATGAGAAAACATGACAAAAACAACAATGCAACCCGTTCAATATTTGATGTCAGATAGATAGTTATCTATTTAAGAAAGATGCACCAATGCAGACCAGTTCAGTACTATTAAGAAGTTGGATATGATTATTGTCCATGAGAGGGGGGCAGAGAGTTCAGGAGCCTCACAGCCTGTGGATACAGGCTGTTGGCCAATCTGGATGTTCTGGATGATCAGGAAGTTAGGAATAAAGAAATAAAGAGAAGTGGGAAGTCTCAGACGCTGACAATTACATCTGAATATTCACTTAACACCTGATTTGCTGAAAGCTGCACAGCTATTCTACCTTGTTTTAACGAATCGTATCGTCGTCCATATGATTTGTAGCTCACAGTATAAACGTTCAAACTGATCCGCTCTCTTTGCTTCCACTTTGCAGGAAGATGGCAACTTTGTCGTCTACAAGTGGTCTCCTATCTGGGCCACAGGCACAAACGGCAAAAACCCTGCGCGGCTCCTCCTGCAGTCGGATTCCAACCTGGTCCTGTACACCCAGGACGATAAACCAGTTTGGAGCTCTGGAACCGCCATTAACGCCGACATCAGGACGATGCGCCTGACCCTGACCAACGATGGTCGTCTGGTTGTTACAAGGAATGGAGCACAAATCTGGTGCTCTTAAAGCTCACGATGTCATTCAGAGATCCAGACTAAAGGCGTGATGTCCTGAGAGCCGCGCGCTCTGTTTCACATCCGAATAAAAGCTCTGTGATGTTTCTGCTGTGTGTGTGTTACTGTCTCAGTCAGATGAACTCTCAGCACGTTATCATCGTCTGTTTAAAACAAGCGTCCAGTAAAGCTCACAGAATAGACGTAGTATTAAATCTGTGTTACCTGCTGACTGGAAAACGTCTGTTTCCAGGACAGCAACAAAAATCTAACTGTTCTCTGTGTGGACCCACAGCGGGCAGGTGTGGGCGGGGCCAACCTGCAGGCTCCAGGTGTGCGTGTGCTGACACATACAGGCAACTGAGAAGGAGTTCTGTGGGCTCATTGGAAGCTTTTAAAATCTCAAATCTGACCGTGTGGTGGCGTTCTCACCTGTACTGTAGATAACACAGGTGAGTTTTACAAATTTCTCTTCCATCCAGTCGGGGGAGCCAAACGTCTGCCTGTCAGAGCCCCTGAAACTCAGATGTGTGTCAGTGAATCTGCACGTCTTCTTGCTTTGGTCACATTTAGTTTCCAGTGGTTGTAAACACATGCGTCACTAACAGGTAACTTCCTGCACTGCTGAGATTAGTGTAACAGCAGCACCGCATGTGGTGGATGTTTCTGAGGCCGTGTGCACCATCCCTGCTGGAGGTGACATCATCCTCCTTCTTATAGTTTGTTTCTGTCTTCCTGAAAAGGACACACACGGTATCACACACATGTGATCAGTCATGACAGCTCAGAGCTCAGCGTTCACAAGTGTGATTTGATTGATTTCACACAATAAACTGAACTGGTGGATTCGTGCAGTCACGTAGATCAGACTACAGCAGCACTACAACCTGCCTCTCACAGGTAGTTTTTCACAGACATGAAACTTTTAGTTTCCTGTGTAAATCTGCTGACGGCTCATGAAGTCCTCGGGCCTCAAAGATTCTGCAAAAACAATAAAAACCTCCCAATCAGGACGCAATGGGTCTGTGAGGAAGGTCTGTGACTGACGAGCTTCACAGTCAGAAGGCGAAGCTTTGCACGGCTTCATGAGACACATGAAGGTTACTGCAGATGAAAAACAGCTGAGTGTGGGGGGCAGGTGGGAGTTTTAATGATGTGTTTCGCTCGTCAGCCTGAACACTTTGAGTTCATCAGGTTTCATCAGCACCTGAAATGATTTCACTCTCATTTTGTTCCAAAGTCAAAAATGTTTCTGGGAGGACAAAACCACAGAAGAAGAGTCCAGATGTGCACAGGTGGGTGTCAGACTTACACAGGTAAACGTGCACAGCTAACAAACCAGGAGAGAGTCCATGAAGACCTCATCACACAGCAAATCCAGCATGTCCAAATTAACACTGTCGGATTTGATTTCAAGACTATTAAAGTGTCTATATGGGTCCACACCAGAGAGTGTTAATTTAACTCTTTTTGGAGAGTTGGTACGTTAACTCTGATTTAGTGTTAAACACCAAATCTGTCTGGAGTTGATAATTTAACACTTGGTGTTAAGAGTTTATATATTAACTCTCAAAGAGTATTTTAGTTTAACTACGTAAGAGTTATCTTCTAATTCACTCTAAAAAGTGGGAATTTTACTGTTCTGAACTTCTAGAAATTTCTTTTGGAAATAAACATTTACTAAAAAGATGCAATGGTTTTTGAAAAACATTTATTCTGAACTGTGCACCACAATTTCAAAACATTTTCTGAAAGATGTAACAGTGTACATGTTCTCACTTTCATTAGAATTTTGTTTATCAAAAGGTCTGACATGGTAAATGCAAATAACAGCATTCTCATCACTTATTGCTTCAATACAATATGCATGTCCTTCATTCATCCCTTTGTGGAACTTCAACGCACTTCTGCTCTCCCCCATATTCCATCTTCACAAGCATATCCTGTGTGGAGATTGAATAAAAATTAGTTGACACTAATTAATGGCACAAATAATCCAGTAAACAATTGCAGCACAGTAAAAAAAAAAAGGAATCCTCTTTGAGCCATTACTTGTGTAAAGTATTTTCCCAAAAGACAAGGACACAGGCAACAGGTAATACTGAACTAAATGTAAAACCTCAACCTTTTTCATTTTTACCTAAACCGTGTGCACAAAACTCTGGAGGGATCTATGCTAACGTAGAATCGAGTCAGGACGTCAGCTACTGCTGTTTGCTCGGTTTTTTTATGGGCGATCGTTTTCAGGCTTCAAGTAGGACCATTATACCAACATTTCACATTCTACACATTGTTTTAGGCGTATTTGACCAAAAGTTTGACTGAAAATTCACATGCAAGCTTTTTTCAAGGCTGTGGTATTTGCCTGCAAACAATACCTTTCAGCTAGCTAAAACAGAATATTATGCTATCAGCGAGCAACATGGCTAATGCCTTTCACACAGCTTTGTCTCAACTCCAAAGAGCCACAGAAGTAAAAGCTCATAATAATTGAAACAATCTTTGAAAAAATGACTTACCAAGCATGGCAAACAACTCAAATATGTAGAGCAAAATGTTCTGAAACGGCTTCACTTCAGCTTCGATTGGAGCCGTGCTGGGGGCGGAGTCTGTGAATTTACTCTGTTGGTGTCATAGCCCCTGTAGGAGTTCAGAGTTAAGAGGTCAAGAGTTAATGTTTCCATTGTAACACCTCCAGATTTGACAGAGAAACACTCATTTTTAACACTCGATTTTAACTACTATCATTTTACACCTCAGAGTTACATTAAAAGAATGTGACTCTGCTTAGAGTAAAATTAACTCTACTTTTGCAAGAAGACTATTAACACCAAAACATTTAACACTTTTGAATTTGCTGTGCACAAGCTGGTTCTCTGATTGGCTGGCTGTCCATTTAGGTCTTCCACAGCAGACACGCTCTGCCGGCGCTGTGTCCATTAAACCAGCTGAAGTGGCGCGCTAAGGACTGATGATGTCATTCAGAGAAGCATTGCTGTGGATTCCTGCTGTTTCCATCTTTTATCTACAGTCTGTGGAAGTCTCTGTTGATTTCTGGAAGCTTCAGTGTCACTATGGAAACGGTGATGAGCCACAGCATGGTAGAGAGTCAAAGGTTAATAATAAGTATTGATTGCATGCACAGTGGTGAGTGAAGAAGAAACACTGAGTGCATCATGTGTAAGCTGGGTCAGGGTCACCTGTCCCACCTGCATGCTTTATCAAAAGGGAACGTTTTCATCTGAAAAGCAGCCTGATGTGCTGCATGAGCGCAGTCACTGCTGCAGTTTCTTCTTCATCCCAGCAGAGGGCGTCATTTCTCTGCTGGGACAGAGGACAGGGAGAAATCAGCAGAAGCCTTCATCCTGATGGCCGTGACGCTCAGCAGCAGCCGGCTGTGATCAGCCTGTGATCGATTTATTTATTGATGGCAAAAACTTTATACATTTTAATGATCGTAAGACGGAAGCGATCCTATTTGTTCAAAATCGTTTTTCTGACGCTCCAGATGTTGATCTTCCCGCTTTGACTTTACATTTAAAGAGTTCGATCACAAATCTCGGAGTAAAAATTGATTCTGCACTTGCCTTTGATGGTCACGTATACGCGGTGGTGAAATCAGCGTTCTGTCACCTCAGACGTTTAAGCCTCTTCTTTCCAAGCCTGACTTGGAAATTGTTATTCACGCCTTTATTACTTCACGTTTGGATTATTGCAATTCTCTTTTAATAGGGGTTGGGCAGGGCACTTTGTCACGCTTGCAACTAGTGCAAAATGCCGCGGCATGATTTTTAACTGGCAGGAGGAAATTCTACCACATGACTCCGGTTTTGGCCTCTTTACATTGGCTTCCAATTGAATCTAGGATCCGTTTTAGAGTCCTTTAATTGGTTTTTAAATCTCTAAATGGTCCTGCACCTGTTTATTTGTCTGATTTGTTGAATGTTGGGCTAGTTAATAGGTATGTCTTCATTGTCATCTGTTGGAATTTTATTTTGAAATGATGCTTCCTGTAATGCTACGGAGAGAGTTCACATTGGTGTGAATGTTCCGGTAAAAAGCCGATGCTCCACGTGTGAGTATTCCTCCGTCTAAATAATAAGTATCTTCAGCGTTCATGCAGAATCTGCTGGGAGACCCGTCTCTGGAAACATTGAAGCCCCATGTTCGCTCCGGTCAGCTGAGCAGCTGTTGCTTTCTGTCCCAAAGTCACGGCTGACACTTAGACCGAGCGGCTCTGCTGCGGCTCCGATGCTTTAGAATAGCCTTCCTCTCCATATTAAACACGGACCAGTGCCAGTTTTTAAGTCCAGGTTAAAAACGTATTTTTCATTTTTTTCCCCCATACATACATACATACATACATACATACATATATATATATATATATATATATATATATATATATATATATATATATATATATATATATATATATATATGTGTGTATATATATATATATATATATATATATATATATATATGTATACATATATACATATATGCTGTACCAGATCATTACGTCATATCTGGAGAAAATAAAAAAAAGTGAAATAGAGGAAATAGAGGCACTGCTGGGACACCTGAGCAGCGCTGTGTGACGTGGAAACAGGTTCAGGAACGTTATCCCAGTGGATCCCAGTGGATCCCAGTGGATCCCAGGACACTAGGTTTCCGTTATGAATATGCTAACATACAAAGGTCTACCTGTCCCAGGTTTTTTTAGGAAACAATTTTATTATTAAAAGAAGTAATTTTAGAGGTGAAAGACAGGTGTATACAAAAACTTGTTTTTACATGAGACCAACGTCTGACAAATAATTTTAGGATTCATATTAAACAGAATAAAGAAGAAAACATCCACAAGTCTAAAAGCAGCAGGATAAACACAGTTTATTCGAGCTTTTATTTTGAAAGTTAAGCGTACGCGTAATCGGTTGTAGGCGTGTCTTCCGCTCGGGCCTGTCTGACGTAGCTCAACGACCCGTTACGTCACCAAAGATGCGGAAGTTGGAGTCACCGTGGAGAACGTAAACTAATGTCAAGCAAGCGCCTGAAAAAGCGAGCAAAGAGCGGCGGAAGCGCGAGAACAAGGAGCCGAGCGGACTCTTCACCTCCGGCTGGACTTTCACTGCTTCCGCCATGGAACCTAGTTCACTTAGCTAGCCGTTACAGTTACTACTCCCGCACTTCGCCGTTACAGACAGCGTTACCGTGAAATGGAGCGAGCGGGTGACCCGGAGTCCGCCGCGGTGCCGCCGAGCTGCTGCAGGGGTCTCTGAAAGCTGCAGACCCCGCTGCATCCCATCGTATCCCGGAGGTAAGTGGACTGCGTGCGAATCTCCTTTGAAAAACATGACATTTTGAGATGATTCCCTCATGAATGAAATTTAACAAGCGGGAGAACAAAGCTGGGGGTCTGCCCCCGGGGCAGTAGCACCTGCCCATTATTCCGGGGTACGTTTGACCCCACAAACAGTGTTTCCCTCAGTCACATTTCTACTTTTACAACCCTCCCCGCGCCTCTTCACAAGGATGGTCCACCCTGCCGAGCGGTGCCAACAGCGATGCCAGGCTCTTGGAAAAGTCGACATTTCAGATCATTCAGGGCTGCTGAGTCGATTAAGTGCATGCCGGACATGAAAATGTCTGCCTGTGATGTAAATGAAAGGTTTAGTATGACACGCAGGGATGTGAAGTGTGGATTTTACTGGGGGGAGTGGTAAAAACACACATTTCTGAAAGGAGTTTGGGCTGCTGCCGACAACAGCCGGAACCAGAGCTCTAAAAAAGCAGCAAAAACCGACCCTTTGTTCTTGAAAAGGCTTCTTGCTGTAAAATAAAGTCCCAGCGAGCATGTTTAAGTTGTGTGGATCAGATTTGAGGTCATTTAAAGAGAAACTGCAGCGGGTCCCCGTGTTTATTCGTGTGGATGTGGACAGGCGAACAGTGTTCAGGCTGTCAGTGCTCGCCTTGAAGCTGCTAACAAACCCAAACAGTGTTCGTGAAAGTGGAAGACTCGAACACGATGAGGTCATTTCTGAAGTTGTTGCGTGCTTCAGTCGTTGCTGCGTTTCATCCCTACAAACTGCACGAGTTATTTTCAGTTTCTCTTTGATGCTTCTCATTTCATCTCACAAATAAAAGCAGGAACTCTATCGCACGTTTCACGTCTTCACTTCAACGTGAAATTATTAGCTTAACGCTTTTTAAAGTAATCCAGCACACAGCAGGCCTCATCACGATCACTGATATCAGGATAGAACAGCTCTGTGATTATTATTATTATTATTATTATTATTATTACACGGAGAGTTAGAAAGTCTTTAAGCAGAGGGGAGCAGAGAAAAGACCTCAGCCCGAACATCTCCAGCCTCATCCAGCTTCTTCCCCTTCAACAGATAAACTGAATTAATTTTAGAAGCGATTCTTGTATCCCAACATTTCATTTTACCTGTAAAAACCAGACGTGCATCTTCAGTATGACTTTATTCTGAAAGGTGAAGTTATGTAAAAATCTACCACTTTTAAAATGTTACATTTCTACTGATAGTTTTTTTTTAAAGACTTATGAGGAAATAATAATGTTTTAAGTGACTTGTTGTGGCCCACAGGCAGTAATCTTAGGAGCCCACAGTGAGAATCACTGACCTAAGGTTGGATTTTTATTTTCACGAGAGTGAATTTATTGAAACGAGAGAACGTTTGGAGTGCAGGAGGTGTGGGACCTGACAGCTGACGAGGCACTAATGAGTCCACGGGACGATGACGGGGCTTAAAGGTACAGCAGCGCGTCGTCAGCATAGCAGCGAATATCCTGTGTATCCTGGTCAGCAGTAGTCTAAGCACAGATGGCCTCCACGTGGCAGCCTGGTCAGGTGAACCACCTCAGCTGGGTCCTTCAGACGTGGAGGACTGAGCTGCACATCCTGTCTCCGCCCCTCAGAAGAAGCTCATTTCTGACACTTGCACCCGTCCTTCTGTCACCACCCTAAGCCCGTGGTCATAGATCAGGGTAGGAACGTGGTTCGACGAGTAGCCGGACAGCTTCGGCTTCACTCTCAGGTCATGGCTGTACGAGTCTGTCTGCTCAGCTGTTCCCTCACCCACGAGCAGAACCCAGAGATGCTCCCAAATAGGCAGCTGAGGACTCGGAGGTTCTCATTCTCATTACAGCTGCTTCGCATTGAGCTGCAAAACACCGCAGAGCGAGGCAAGACCACCCAGCCAGAAACCATCCTGCACCTTTGTTTTAAGAATGCGGAGCGATAATAAACAAGTTCCTCTGAAAGTGAGCTCTTGGAGGACGCCGTGCTTTACAGGAGAAAACGATTACACTGCTGTCGGTCTAAGCGGAGGCAGAGACGATGCTCAGGTCTACAAGAACGAGCACTCAACACACACCGAACTCGCTGATATCAGACAACAGGATCACTGTAGTGTGTCACGCAAAAGTAACTAATGCTGCAAAAACTCATGTTTAACTTATAATTGAACCTATAATTTCAGCTGTTACAAAAGGCGTCGGCACCTCAACAAGGTTTCAGGAAACGGGAGATTAAAAATGATGAATGATAACAGGAAAAAACAAGTGTATATTTTTGTGAGTTTGGGATATTCTTCATCCTGAAACTGGATCCAGAGTGGAGCCGACCAGCACTCCCAGCAGCTGCGACACAGGTAAGAGGACCCGTGCAGCTTGGCTCAGATTATTTTGCAGCTGCGTATTGAGTGAATCTGTAACCTTCTGCTTGTTGCTCCTTTGTTTCCCAGCTGTCTCCGCGAGTAACGTCCTCGCCTCGTCTCTGGAGGGGGTCGGCAGGAGAGACTCAAACAGGCCACGAATGTATAAACGTACCAGCTTGATGTGTGTATGTGCTGAGAGCACGGCACGTGGTCACTGGGCTGTCAGAAGAGCGCCCCCTGTGGAGCAGCTGCAGTTTTCCCCTGCAGGTGTACGCTGATGTAACGCAAAGAGTGATGAGGTCACAGGCTGTGGGCCGGTCCCGCTGCAGTGACGTGTGACATCACAGTTTAATCAGCCTGTAATTCTGCACATTATCCTGATACTGGACACCCCCCGCTCCCCGTGCTCCCCCCACCTTTCCTAAGCTGCCATCTGTCACAGCTGCCCGTCATTGGCTGTGAAGGAGCCGGGTCTGCGGATGGCGGAGCGCCCGATTGGCTGGCAGACTGTCTGGAAGGAGGAGGGGTAGGCGGGGCGTCAGCTGATTACAGGAGATGGGAAGTAGAGGTGGAGGAAGACGAGGAAGAGGAGGAGCTGAGCGCAGTCTGTAAATCCACGATGAGCCGGCGCTGCTGCAGACAACAAGTGTTCAGAGAGGAAGAGGAGGCCGAAGGAGGATAAAACCAGCTGTAGCACGCAGAGAGGCGGGTTACCACGGCAACTGCCGCAGCGAGGACACACAGGTAAGGTTACAGCGGCAGGCGTGTGTGTGTACGTGTGGTTTTATGTGGTGGATTGAGCTGTGTGTGGTGGGAGGAGGAGGAGGGAATCCTATTAGCAGAGTCCAGGAAAAGAAGGACTAAGAGTGCTTATCACACACACACACACACACACACACACACACACACACACACACACACACACACACTCTGACAGCATGTCAGGTATCTCACACTCTTTATATCTCAGGTATGAAGTAATCTGACCTTTCACTGCAGTAAAACTTTGTAAAAATACTCTGAAACAAGTAAAAGTACTTCGTGGTTAACTCTGGGAGGAGAGCTCAGGGTGTCTGAACGCTCCACAAACAAAGGCAGTTTGTACCACAGCAGCATGTAAGACACGATTATTGAACGCTCTCATCCATGTAGAGTCCAAAAAATCATTTTAAAGGTCATATTTCAAGGAGCTGCTGCAGTTATCAGGAGACTTTACCTCCCAGCGGACAGAAGCTTCCTCGGTTGGTCGATTAGTTCGTGTAATCGTGAGACTTTGGTTTTAACAGGAAGGAAGAACAGCAGCTGGTGGCTTCAGACAGAGTTCACAAAGAATGAACTTCTGTGAACTTTAACATATAATAATGTGCAAGAGATTTATTAAGCTGCAAACAGACATGAACTGCACAATGCAGACACAAACAAGCTTTAGTGTGAGCAGCTGTCAGCTCTGTGAGGATCCTCAGGAAGACGTCTCCTCAGCTGAGGGCGGCTCTGCGGAGGCCCGTCCGTGACTGATGGTGTCCTGCTGTGTGGTGTCAGATCCAGGTGTGCTTTCTCTGCACTGACAGTGTGTTTGCATCGTTGTCATGCTGGAACAGGAAGCTGCTGTCAGTCAGATGTTCCCAGATGTTCCTGCGTGGTGGATCAGACTCTGTGATTCATCAGTTTATCAAAGATCTCCAACAGCTCTGACTGAGCTGCAGCTGAAACCATGACAGAGCCTCCACCCAGCTTCACAGATGGCTGCAGACTCCAGGTTGCCTTCATTAAGAACAGCTTCTCGATCAGCTGAAGGTCCAGATCATCTCTCAGGTCCTGTTCAGCTGCTGTCGAGTTTTTATGGCCTCCCACTTCCTCTTCTGTCCACTTTCCTCAGGGTTTTGAGGACACACTGACACCATGCTGAGATGTGCAGAGTTTCAGCTGACAGCTCTTTGGAATCACCATGTTGGAGACAAAATCCTGTTTTCATGAGAAGCTGTGATATCGTTGGCATTTTTGACAGATTTGGTAAAGAAACTGGAACAGATGATGAGTTTGTGAGACAGGCTGATGCTAACTAACTGCACCTCTGCTCAGGTGTGTGGGATTCACTGTCATTCCTGTGAGAAAGCTCCCGTACAAGGACTGAACAGGAGAGGAAAAGCAGCCAATGTCCACAGAAGAACTTTAAGGAGCTTCAGGAAGCTCGAGAGCTGCTCAGCAGACCTGAGGGGTGGCTCAAGACTTTTGCACAGCTCTGTGTGGCACATTTGAACAGGCCTGGGAAACAAAGTCGTTTCCAGTCGTCTGGTTTAGAAACTATTGCTTGGCTGCTAAAAGTGTGGTTGGGGCCCCTTTGAGTGGCCGTTAGATAAAAGCGAGGGGGCGATAATAAAATCACCAAAACGGTTTGAAGGCAAAGTGAAACTAGCAGCAGTAATTATTCAAATATATGGAATCAGGAAGTCAAAGTTGGACCACGAACAGGTGAAACAGACAAATCCTTATCAATAATTATTGATCGGTGCACAGCAGCAGTTTAACACACGGCTGCAGTTAGAGAAGCAGAACAAAGTTGACCCCTGACCCTCGTCCTTTCCTCTCGGTTATCTCTGTGAGCGAGGATCGGCAGCGTCAGTGCAAGAGCGGCTGTAAACTGAGGTCAGAGTTCAGGAGCTGCTGCTGCTTTGTGTTTCCTCTGCAGCCAGACTTTTGTCAACGACAGCAGGAAGCAACACTCGGAGCCTCTTTTACCTCCTCTGACCTTTGACCGGAGAGCTCAGGGTGAGGATCGCAGTCAGTGAGGAAGGACTCGCACGCGCTCGTGCTTCAAGTCGTTCCAGCTGAGAGCCGGCGACGTGTCGGGCGCTCGCAGCAGCTGCAGGAATTAAAGTCACGTTCTGCTTTTAATTGGCTGCAGATATAAAACTTTCCGGCTGCTAAATGCGAGCCAGGCGTCTGGAAAATGACTTCACAGAGACAGCAACAGTTTGCAGAGCTGCAGCTCACAGAGACCTTCTCAGTGACGCCGTCAGCGTGAGCGCCTCCTTCCATGCGTCGTTTGAACTTCAGTGTTTATGTCCTCTGAAGCACATGTGTGTCCAGGTCAGCGAGTCGGAGAACAGTGGGCTCCTCTCACTGTGACCACAAACCTGAAGCTCCGCCTCCTCAGAAAGTCTGTTAGTACATCTGCCTCACAGCAGCCACGTTATTGGCTGGATAAGATAAAAATTAGCTGAGGTGAAGCCGAATAGACGGCTGAGAGCTATGGCCGCCTGTGGTGCCGTCCACCTGTCAGTCAAAGAGGCCACGCCCCTAACAACACAGACTTTAATCCAGGTGAGCTATGAAAACATCCTCCCCTCGTACAGCTGTTATGAAGGAGGAAATGACCCACACACAGTCTGTGGATCAGGCTGTAAACATGTTTATGTCTGCTGTGAAGGTCTGTGGGGACGGACTCACTGCTGCCTCTGCTGGACCTCAGAGGAACTGCAGGTTTGGCACGAGTTGTGTACCTGTGATGATGTTGCTTATTAAAAGGAGCACCGCCCCCCTGGTCACACCTGTCCATGAAGCAGGTTTGGAGGGATGATCCAGTGTTTTTGTTCAGGACAGGAAGCTGATTGTCTTGAAGCTGCTTTGGTGCAGAGACGAGGCTTCAGCTTGATTTCTGCTGAGAAGGAAAGAAAATCGGATTGGCTGCAGTTCTGGAAGAACTGTGATTTCTTCAGGTGGACGTTAGAGGAACTGCAGATTTCACAGCGAAACCCATCTCACCGGATTCGTCCGGTGCTGGAGGTGATGAAAGTGGACGTGACGGTGATGAGGACTGATGCGTGAGCAGCAGAGGAGTCAGATTCAATAAAGGCAGAGAGCTGCTTAGAGAGGTTTGGGGGGCGCTTAAGCAGCTCTCTGATGTTCCTCTGCAGGAAAGACAAAGCGCCCTTTGATCGCGCTCCGAAGCAAAAACCTGACACGGCGTCCTGTAGCAGGTTACATCACTCAGGTGTCAGGATTATTTGGAGCTGATGCTCGTTGTGAAGACGAGAGTAGCAGTTTGTTACCAGAAACGCCGTCGCAAAAAGGACGAACCGCCGATCAGATTGTTATTAATGTGTTGATCGTTACAGCGCCGTCGCTTCTCTGTGGACGTGAACACGTCGGTGCAGAAACACGGGACCTGAGTATGACATAACCCGAGGGCAGCACTTACATCTGATTAAAGCACTGCTGGACCCTGTCAGCCTCAGATGCAGGTTTTACCCTCTGATAGCTGTAAATGCCGCTGATCACGCCACGGAGTCGCTCTCCTCGCTCTCCTCGCCCTAAAGCATCATTCCTGCTCTCCGTTCATCACAGAGCAACGTCTTCCTGCTCTACAGTTTGATGTGGATTTGATGAGTTTGTCCTGTTTTCCTGTTCGTGGTGAACGTGTTTTAATAATGATCGGAACGCTCAGTTTTTTTCTACTCCTGGGTTTATATGATGTCATAGAGAGTGGGTATCTTGTATGGTCATCTCGGGACCAAAGGAGTCACCCACTGAGTTGGTAGCCATTGTGGAATTTCCACAGATTCATCTCAGAGGTCTGCAGGACATGAAAACTGCAGGTATAGATGTGATTAAAGTTCTCATTTTAAAAGGAGGCTTAAAAACACTCAGCTCCACTGATGGCTCCTCCCACCAGACCTCTGAGTGAACGCCATGGTAATTCTGACCGTGGACGCTTCTGTTCAGCCTGATTTAAGTAGCAGGCCACCGCTTTTATAAATCTCTGCTCTCAGACCTCCGGTTAGTGAGGGGCAGCCAGGAGAGGCGAGGAAGCACCGAGTTAAGACAAAGAAGGATTATTTTGAACCATGAATCATGCTAAGCTGCTGCGGTAGGAGCTAGAAACGAGCCGACAGGTCGCCTTGTTGTTTCTGAGAGGAGACGCGCACTGACTCGCATCTCAGCACCAACATCTGCTCCACATCCGCCGTGCTGCTCGTGCACGCCGCCGTGGCGCACGCTCTAAAGTTCACTCAGCAGAATAACAAAGTTCAGGTTCTTTGTTCTGGATCTACTCGAGATCAGGAGATCAGAGCAGCAACACTTTGTGTGTGTGTGTCATTTCCTCTGACAGAAACCAGCAAAACTGGTTTTTAAGCCGTTTCACACCCCCACACGTGCCAGCAAGGCGCACGATTGCAGGACGCACACGCGTGTGGAAGACGCTTGCAGGTGAACGCCGACGACACTGAAAGGGACCGAAATGACCTTTCGACCCTCTGCTCAGCACGTGTCACGCCTGATCAGCATCTCAAACGTCTCCTGTACGCCACTGTTTCCTGCAGCCTCTTGTGTTTTCATGTGACCTCTCCTCGTGATCTAAACTGCTGACCTACATCAGCGAGCAGCACAGAAGCTCAGATTTACTGTAAAATGTGGAACAGGCGAGCGGCGACGACACAGATAGGAGCTGTAAAAAGCCGAGAATAGAAGCACGAGCGGCCTCAGTGAGGTGGTTAAATGGAGCGTGATGGAAGGAGCGGGCTGTGTAAAACACGCCGGTCTGCGCAGACGTTCCTCCGGACACGCTCAGGAGGAGCGGTCACAGAGGTCACGGTGTGGCTGCCGACTCCTCACCTGAACACCCGTCAAGCTGCTTCTGCTCCTCCCTTTAACAGACGAGCTGAACTCACGTGTCAGTCGCAGCCTGCTCGCCCACGCGCTCCTGCCGCCCCGTTGGAGGACGGCCAAGGGCAAGAGAGCACATGTAGATACCAGAGAACTGAGAAGGGCAGCAGCTTGTCTTTCTCAGCTGATAATGAGCCACACTGCACAGCAAACACCTTCCTCACCCCTTTGATCGAAGGTTTCACTCCCAAGATCTCCCTGAGGCCACGCAGAGCCTCCTCACCCCTCAGCTCCTGTTTAGTCACAGTGACGTGCCGCACATCATCCTCACCGACCGACCAAACAAGTACATGTAAACTTTAAGACTTTGAGTTTTTCGCTCCAAACATTCAAACGCTCCTTCCTTCTACGATGAGCTCTGTGCATGAGCAGTAATCCTGTGACTGCTATAAACAGTTTATCACAGCGTTTTTCTTCTTCTAGATCTTTATGACATCGTACAGAGGGGATACCCCCATATGGTAATTTCAGAAGCCCCGCCCATGTGCTGTTGAAACGGGGGGTGGGGGTTAAACGGCCTACTTCAGACAGAGGATTATCTGAGGAGCTGAATTATGGCAACGTATGATATAAAGAACCTCAAATCATGCAAAGCTGTTGTGGTCGAATCCACATTTGGTGCTTCTGTAACCAAATTGTGAGCCAGAACCTAGAACCCCTCCAAGGTTCCCCCAGAACCTCCTGAAGGACTGAAACCATGAGCGTTTGGCGACGGTCTCCCTCGGAGTCGGCCTGGTGCACCCTGGAGGAGAGGAGCTGTTGTTTTGACAGCGTTGCTTTCATTTTTCTGTCCCTGAGGTTCGTGCTAGATAAAACCTCCTGTTGTGTTGCTCTCTGCCGGGTCTCCTCTTTGTGGGCCCGGCGTTCTTTGAAAAATGCATTTTAATCTCAAGGAAATGCTTCTAAAATAAAGTTTAAATATATATTTTTTTAAAAAAGAAGTGTGAGCGTTATCAGAGAATTTCCCGCTCTGAGTTTTTTCCTGACATTGTCTGAAATTCACTCGTTCTCATCCAGTTTCCACACATTCACCTTCCTAACCCACACTGTGGGGCTGGACTCTGCTTCTGATGACTAAAACATGAGGTGTTTGGTTTCTAGCAGTGAACCAGTCTGAGGACACTGTGACCTAAATACAGGATTGGGTGAGAACTGATGAAGCGTGAGGTCAAACATGATCATCAGCCTGAAGCTGTGCAGTTAGTGGGGTGGAAAACGTCTTTCTGTCACACTTTACATGCAAATTTCATGTGGTACAGTCGAAACCATATGATTGGTAGCTTCTAGTGACATCTGCAACTGTTATAGTTACATAATAACTACTTCCTGTTGATGATGATCATTCTGCGATGCTCAAAGCATTCACCCAGGAAAAGCCTCAAATTCAGTTTGTTTGTACTTTCTTGGTTTGGAAAAGATCTTTTTTTTCAGTCTCCAAGTTTTAGGAATGCTAGGTGTCTTTAACCTCTTAACATCCACTTTGTCGCTGTGGACCAATCCAGACTTGGAGCTAAGGGTTCGGCTTATGCCTAAACAAAACCCAACCCTGCAGAGGTTGGCCTAGTGGGTGAAGTGGATGATTTGATATCTTGAGGAAATGGAAGGTTTAAAACAGCAAAGCTTAAATGATCAAACCTTTATGGATTCAACCCTTGTAGAGGATAAACTGGAATATTAACTTTGAACTCTGTCTGTGTTTCTTGCTGCAGGTCGAAGAGAAGATGTGCAGCTGCAGGATGGAACTGGTACCCCAGTCCTGCCCCTCACCAAAGACTAGATGAATTCTGTGCTGGACACCAACAAGTCTAAGGACCTTTTGGACTTGTAGCACAGGTCCACAGCAGGGAACTCTGGAGCGTTTTAAAGGAAGGGCAGATATGTCCCAGGCCGGTAAGGTCCTCCACCTGTACGTCGAGGTGAGGTCTGTTGCTGAGGAGGAAGGTAAGGTGCCGGGCCGAGGAGATGATGGTTCCAGTCATCTGATGCTTCAATGTCCAGATGTTCTCCCTCACTCTCAGAGGAGCTCTGCCTACTCCAGCCGGAACCCCAGTCCGGATCTCTCTCCGATACAGCACCACATGGGGGGCGAGAACCACAGCTTGCCTCTCTCAAAGACCTCCTCCAGGCAGTCGGTCAACTTCCGGTCGAACGCCCAGCTTCAAGAAGATGCACTGCATGACAGGTTTGGGCAGTTACTTGAAGTCCTTACACCGGGAATGACCGTTCCACGCCACCACGGCTCACTTGGACACATCTGTTCCTCAGACATGGATCCCCACCAGAGGAGGGTGTTTATCTCACCATCATCAACATCCTCTGGGAGGCTGACTGTGCCCTCCACACCAGTCAGCGGTCGCAGGTACTGCGAGGTCCCAGGGGTGGAGGGCAATGAGGGGAGGAAATCCGTGGTGTCGTTTAGCTACATAGAGAAAGCAAACGTGCACAACACGGCCGCCCGCCGAAATTCTCTGTCTCATAATGAGCCGGACAGTCCTTTCAAGGAAATGGGAAGCAGGAAGGTGCTGCCCGCTCACCTTCGGAAGAGGCTCAGCGATCCAATGTCGTACAATGGTTACCTGTCACAGAGCCACACCTGCCCGGCTCAGAGTCCAGCCCCACGGGGCTCACCTTACCTGCAGAGAGCTAACCTGGACTCAGTGGCCAGAGGTGCCACCTACAGGGCCCTTGAGGAGTTTGGATCTCCAGAGCTTATGCGCAGATTTGGAGGTCACCGATTTGAGAACAGCAGCCCCTCCCTGCCTCGGCATTATCAGCCTTCTCGCTGCCAGTCCTGGGGGGGCTCACCTGACCTGCCCCGCAGCACCCTCACCCTGCCGTGCAAGACCCAGCTCATGGAACTGGACAGGACCCTCTCCCGTAGTCCAGTGAACGGATTACCCAGAAGTCCTGCCTCCAACCATCTGTGTGCCCACACTAGCTGCTGGTCTTACTCTGCAGATCCAGCTGCTAAACTGCACTCCAATGGCCCGACTCAGAGCAAACCCAGGCCGTGGATGGGAGACGAGAGCCCTAGACACTCAAGTAAATTTCACCCACCGTTACCTGCAGGGAGGCCCACAGACATCCAGCATGAGGTTCAAACTAACGTATTACCTGCCAGCACTTCCTGCACACCTGGGACCTCTCATCACAGCGCCCATAATGCTAACACTACCAACACCAGCCAAAAAGCCACAGACGGGATAGACAGCAGCTCAAGCAATAAACTGAATTTAACCAGCAGGAGTCCCTACAGGTTGTCACGCTGCAGCAGAGCGAGTGACGCAGCCAGCGATGTCGGCGGCAGGAGGAGTGCCTCCCCATCCTCAAACCTCGATGTGGCTTCTAAGTTAGCTCTGGAGGCCAGCAGACTTTCCAGCATTTTTGCAGAGAGACGAACTCCGACTCCTCCTGAGTCTTTTCGGCCCGAGAGTCCCAAGACTGCACGGAAAGAATCACAACCGTACTCCGCCCTTTATGGACGGAGCTCCCCTGAGCTTTTACAGGTGGATCCCTGGAACCACAGCCGGAAAACTGACAAGGAAGTACCTCACACTAAACCAGGACGAATCTCCCCAGTCTCGTCACAGAAAGGCCTCTCCTCACCAGCATCGCCAGCCATGCCTGCTAGATTGTACCGTGCAGCTGCCTCTCAGTCACCTGAACTGGACCCACGGCAGAAACGGAGCGCATCACCTACTAAGGACATGTCCTCCCTGCACCGCTACCAGCCGCCACAGTACACCGGAGACCACAGGTCACCTGGCGTGGAGCGAAGACAGTACGATCACCTGTCTGAGAGATCACCCAGAGACAGCCCTGAAATCACCAGGAAACCTGTCTCCAGACCGACCGTGGAAGCTTTGCCTGTGAGCTGGACCTCCAGGCAGCAGGAGTGGATGGAGGACAGGAGCGAACTCAAAGAAAACTACCGTCAGGCACCTCCCAGAGTTTACGTTTCACACAAAGACGAGAGTCGTGAAAAGGATGGGGGCGATAAAGGGGTGAAGACATCGGGGCAGGAGCAGCAGAGGCTGGGTGTGGGCGTGACCAAGGATCAGACAGAGGACGTCCAGGACCACAGCGGCGGTGCCGGGCCGTCCTCTCACAGCTCCAGTGGAGTGACGGGGAGCCTGAGGGACAGTCTGTCCCCGGAGACCTCGAGCCAGTCGAGCCACGATACGGCAGACGGTGGCTCCGGGATGCAGGTCGGATGGATGGGAGGGGGAGGAGGGTGTGGTTGTGTAAGAGGAGGTCATCAAGTAGAGTGTGTGTTGAGTCAGTGAGCTCCAGTAAGTCGTCATCTTCACCTCGACTGCAATAAATCGATAATGAAAGCAAAGTAAAACTGCAGCTTTCACTTTGATTCAGCGACTTGTCTTTGTTTCCGTCGCGCACGTTTCCTCCCGCTGTGCTGAAACAGGACCGGCCTAACGTTTACATAATGATGATTTTTGCTTTAGACTGTCACAGCAATTAAAGCACAAAAGCTTCTGCACCAGCTCAAACTCTGCTTCTCTTTAATGTGTCAGCGAACGGCACGTATCCAACGCACCGCTGCTTCCTTCCCGTGTTTATAAACACATGTAAACATGCTACTTCCTGTCCGTTTCAGTCAGACGTCGGATCAGCAACAGCTCTGTCCTCCAGGTCGCAGAAGATCGCCCAGGCCAAGTGGGAGTTCCTGTTCGGAAGCCAGAAGAGCCGCTGCAGTAAAGGTGCGGTAGGCAGTTCCTACATGACCTTTGACCTCAGGTCCTACACCGTGGACCAAATCCGCATAAACTCTATCAGAAAGAAGCCGCTTCTGTCCATGTTGGGTCCAGACTCTGTTTCTCAGTATGGACGTGTTTATGTCAGCAGACACACATTATTATAAACTCTAACATCTGTAAATGTCAGATTAATTTTATTGCGTCCAGTCGTAGGACGACACACAACGCTCCACCAATGCATTCTTAGATTTCAATAATTCACTCAGTCAGCTAATTTTATGTCTCAGTTTCTCAGAGTGTAAACTGGAATATTAAACAGGTGGGAGCATGAGCACTGACACCTGGACGGGTTAAAACAGTAGTGTTGTTGGAGGTCACCTGCTGAGTGACGGTGTTGGTGGGCTTTCTGAAGCAGGCGGGGCGTCTGCAGGTAAATACCAGTGTTGATGGCGGCTCTTTACTAATGACTGTTTATGAAGCGCAGACGTGTGCAGCAGGTGTGTGTTTCTGGCATCACACTGTAAATGTTACAGCATATATAATTTAACAGCAGCCCTTAAGTGAAGCCACACCCACCTCTTCGTAGATACCACAGCAGGTAAATACGACCTTACAGGCTTTGTGTTCTTCCAACCGTCTGACAGCACCGATGCTGGGACTGCTCGTAGTGGTGCAGCAGCAGCAACAGTGTGCTGATGACCCGGAGTCTGTTTGCAGCAGGTTAAAGGGCCGTTCTGTCTTTTCTCTGCTGCTGTGGAGTAAACACGGAGCTCCCGGAGTTCCCAGCGTCTTCTAAGCCAATTAGCCGAAGCTGCAGCTTAACGTAAGCTCAGAGGGGTTTTACAGAGAGTACAACTGTGCTCACAGGTGCTGCTACACATCACCGCTTCCTGTTCTGTACGTTCTCACTTAAAACCGGGCGTCAGCCCTAAACGACACAGAACCGAGTCTTAAAGTTTGCGCTGGCGTGCTCTGAGCTGCAGCTCCGATCGTGTCGGTGTAACTCTGAGCTCCAACAGGTCGTTGTAGACAGTTTGATATTGATAAAGTCAAGTCTCAACATGGAACACAGCTTATCTGGAGTCCTTCTGTGTATAAACTGATCTAATTTGTTTGCACTCGTACGTTTCTGTAGTGAAATATCAGAAACGGGTCCAAATCCAGGGTTTTAGTGCTGGTTCCTCTGTGTTAAACTTTATTCACACCATGATCCATCAAAGTTTCACGAGGATATCTGCTGGACTCAAACAGCTTATCCTTCACCACCGATCGAGGAGCGCAGGAGCAACCCTGGGTTTTTTAACCATTACAGCCATCCAACAGGCGCATCATTAGGAACAGCTACTTTTAACACTACTGATATTTACTCTGGACTCTGAGTTAACTTCAATAATTACTTCCTCCAAACCATCAACGTGTCTTTTAGACCCCATTCCTACAAAGCTGCTCAAAGACGTCCTGCCATTAATTAATGCTTCGATCTTAAATATGATCAACCTATCTCTAATAATCAGCTATGTACCACAGGCCTTCAAGCTGGCTGCAGTTACACCTTTACTCAAAAAGCATCTCTAGACCCAGCAGTCTTAGCTCATTACAGGCCAATCTCCAACCAGATCTCTGCCTCTTTTAAACAGCATGTCTGTATCCTGTAACCGGGTTGAGTTGAGCAAAGGACGACCGGATGCAGAACCTCGTTCTGAGGTTACATCCAGTTAAAACGCCGTTTTTCCTTCCCGCTGTCGCTAAGTGTTTGCTCACATGGCGTTGTTGATTGTTGGGGTTTCTCTGTGTTATTGCAGGTCAGTACTTTGCAATATGAACACCTTGAAGTTGCCTCTAAGATTTGGTAATAAACTAGAATTGGATAAAAATAACAGAAAACTGGGGACCAATCAGAGTTTAGCTTCAACACTTCGTAGGACCTGTTTTGTGCTCTTTGACACTTGGCGTTATGAACATCTGCTTTTTCCTCCCGTAGACGCTCCGTCCACGACGCCTCCGACCAGCAGCTCGCCCAGTCCCACCCCACCCTCTTCCCTCCATCTGAAACCAGCCAATCAGAGGAGGGGGCGGGAAACCGAGGGACAAAAGCTGTCTCATCACGAGGTCCAGCAGATCGAGGTGGAACTGGTGACCGCCGACCCTCGAGGCTCCTCCCCCAAGACTGGCATCATCCGGCGAACCCTCAAATACTCGGAGACGGACCTGGACGCCGTGCCTCTGCGCTGCTACCGTGAGACCGACCTGGACGAGGTGCGTGCGCCTCCACCTGTTTGCATCTCACCTGGTTCCTTTTAAAATACGTTATCATCATCTCTCGTATGGTGTAGGTAATGCGGGCGGAGGCAGCCGAGGAGGCGGACTCGGCCTTCGGGAGTAACCGCAGTGTCCTCGGAAACTCCAATTTTAACCCCGCTGACCCCTCCCCAAAATCTCGCTCAGGTGGAAGGAAGGAGGTTGATGGGGAGGAGGAGGAAGACGAGGAAGATGAGGAAGAAGGAGGAGTGGTGAGCTGGGCCAGCGTCAGGATGCAGGGAGACCGACAGAGACAGAAAGCCATGAAGGAGGAGGAGGAGGTGCTCAGCCTGCTGCTGAAGGGGTGAGAGGGCGAGGAAAGGGGGGAGGGGGGGTGAGCTTTAGTGAAGCAGCTTGTTTCATAGTCGAGCTGTTAGAGTAACTGATTACTCAAAGACTTGGCGATGTAAGCTCAGATTGTTGTTTTCAGGCTTGTTTGCATCGAGCTCATTTACACCACGAACCCTCGAAGCTTTACTGAACTCTGCTTTTCTCTCTTCTGCAGCCGCTGCATCGCTTTTACTCCAGTCTGCTGTCTGTTTGCACACGGCTGCATTTACCTGTACAAATATGCACGTTTTCTGTTTATTGGCTGCGTTATAAACTTTATAAACTACGACTTTCATCAGGGTTTCTGCTCATGTTCAAAGCTCCGCCCTGCCTGCGTGAATAATCACACGAGACGCTGCTACACAGAAATGAAGGATTTATTATCCGACAACCACAAAAGTTGTGTTCAGCTGTAAATCCTGGAAGAAGCTTTTCTCCTGTCAGATTAAACATAACAGTAAAGTCCTGACTTCCTGTATCTTACTTTTCTGGCCTATGACAGGCCACGTTTTAAAATGTCACGCAGTGGGCCGTCTATTTGACCCCCCTGCTTTATATTCAGAGCTGCAGCTGAGGAAGAAGGGCTGCCTGTGTAGGAGGCAGTTGTCTCTCCTGCTTCTTTCATCCTCTTTAACGCACATGCGTGTAAACTGAGAGGCCGTGTGCAGGCTTTTCCTCCTCAGATTCCTCCCGCTCGGCTTTTTAAACTTTTCTTTGATCCCAGTTGGGTCTGATGAGGAGACTCGGCGTGAGCGTCTGAAAGCCAGGATTAAACACGCAGTCAGGCTTTAACACGGTTTAACTCTTCTTCCTCAGGTCGCCCGAGTCCTCCGACAGCCACGGGGGCCTCAAGTCTCCGATCTCCATCGGCAGCCCCCGCCGACCTTCCGACAGCAACCTGGACTCCTTCAGCCGCCACTTCGAGAGCATCATGGAGTCCCACCGGGCCAAGGGCACGTCGTACAGCAGCCTGGACAGCGTGGACCTGCTGACCTCGGGATCCACGTCCGTATTCACCTTCGACCTCCCCACCCTCACGCCAGAGATCCAGGTAGGACGCAGAAAGGAGGCGGGTCGCGGCTTCCTGTGCGCAGCAGGACATAACGCTGTCTCGTCTGTGTGTTCAGAGTCAGATCTGCGAGAGCGCCAAGCAGATTATCGAGCTCAGCTTCGCCCCGCTGGCCCGTCCGGACCCGTCCGCCGCCTCTGAAACGTCTCGCTCCGAACTTGCACTCTGCGCCTCGGGGGCGGGGCTCCGAGGAGGCTCCAAGGACGACGGCGGCCCTCCGGTCAGGTCCAAGTCGGAGAGAGAGTCGTGGCGTCGCTCCATCCTCAAAGACGGCTTCAGGAAGGCGAGCTCGACACCAGCGCTCCACAGCAGCATCAGGTGAGTCGGAGCGCTCGCTCGTTCTGCGGCCGACCAGACGAGGAGACGAGCTCCTGGTTAGTGTCAGTGTGTGTGTGTGTGTGTGTGTGTGTGTGTGTTGTAGCACTTTCTGGATGCTGTGCAAACGTGATCTGCAGATTAAAGTGATGAGAGCTGAAAACTGCTGCAGGGACTCAGATCAGCCACAAGGTGGCAGCACAGCTCTGTGTGTGTGTGTGTGTGTGTGTGTGTGTGTGTGTGTGTGTGTGTGTGTGTGTGTGTCATACAGATGGAGAGTGCAGACATTTGCTCGGCTCTGTTTGGCGCTTTGCTGAGTCGGGACATTTTTCCGTTTCTTTTTTTAACCCTCTGGCTCTGCAGCTGTTTTTAACCTCGTTTTATTTTCCTCCAGTTAATCCTCAGATTAAAAGCCTAAAAAACCAGCAGCAGCTTTCAGCCTCGTTTACCTCACGCACTTCACTTAATGAGGCACGAGGTGAGCTGAACTAAAGGGACATCAAATGTTTCATTAAATAAACAAAATCCCCAAACGTCTCATGCACCACCGCCCTGAGATCATGCTAAATCAGCTGAAAAATCATCCTCTCGATAAAGCTCGCTGCAGAGCGAGCTCACAGCTCGATAGCAACAAAGAAACAGGAAGTCAGTGGCTATTTTGTGATATTATTAAAGGATAACGTGTGGCGTGATTGCTCAGGTCACCTGACAGCAGCGGCTCGACTCAGCGCTGAAGCTGCTTTTCCTCTGGTTGCTGCTGCCTGCAGGGGTGATGGTTGAACTTCTGTCCATGCAGCATGCAACACGCACAGCTCGACCCGACTGAGTCGCAGGCTGACTGCAGGCTGCTCCCACAGGACGATGAGCGACACGTTTCCACGGCGCTCTCCTTTGCTCCGTGCTCTGCGTGGAGAACAAAGATGGCGTATTTGATGCTCGCCGAGCGGTTTTGGTTGCACATCCTCTCGTGCTCCACTTCCAGCTTTATACGGTTACTTTCCTTTAAACCAAACCACGGCGGTCACATGACGCGGGTCCCATCAGCTGATGGAGTGTGGTCAGCTGAAGCGTGTCCCGCTGCATCCATTGTGTTGCAGCAGTGCATCCCTCTAAACCAGTTCAGCACTTGATGCATTAAACTCATCCTGACAGCTGATGTTTCATTTGTTTATCAGGATGATTAATAAGGCAAAAACAAACAGATTTGATTAGACCAGCATCACCTGCCTCCACCACCTCCTGTCCCAGCATGCTTCTCTGTTACACCGCCTCTCTGCGTGTCCTCCTTCACTGCTCCCTCTTCTCCTCCCTCCTCTGCACATGCTCAGACAGTCTCAGCCTCTGTGGCTCTGAGCGGTCTGAACATCTGAACACCTTCATCTTTAAACCTTCTCGTTCTCTCTTTGTCTCGCTTCCACCGACTTTCCTTCATCTTCTCTCCAGAGCACGCCTCCACCTCTCCAGGCTCTCCTCCGCCCGCTCTCGCTGCAGATCGCAGTGTTGTCTGCAGACTCCTGCCTGACGTCACCTGTCAGTCTGTTCGTCAGCGCTGCAGACAGGAAGGAGCTCAGAGCAGATCCCTGATGTAATCCCACCCCCACCTGTCACTCCTGCTCCACACCTCGGTTCTCGTGTCCTGCACCACCCTCACGTACTTCCTCTCTCTGCAGCCAATCATCTGCTTCCTCCTGACCTTAAACATCACATGTTACCGTCACGTTTGCTTTAATTACAACTTACCAAAATACAACATCTGACTGTTGCCGTGTCCGTACCCGCATCGTTGCAGCTCACTCTAATTTTGCAGATTTCCTGCAGATCTTCACAGTTTCACACGTTCACCTGCTTTGGGCTGCTTGAACCACTCATTTTACTTTTTAACAAATGATAAAACATTTCATTTCCTGCTCAGTTTATTTTGACTAAGCGTCATTTGCAGTTGCTGTTTGTGTTGGCTGCAGCACGGCTGTTAAATTGAACCGTTAGTTCTATTTTTCTCCAGATTAGTTGAGCTAATCTGCCCACGTGCAGCTCGGCTCCTGAAGGATTACGACCTGGAGCGTTTGTATTCCTGCTCGGGCTCCAGCGGAGTGCAGGATACCAGCATTCAGGTGGAAATGAGCAGAATATGGATTTAAATTCTGGGGCGGGATAAAATCGGGTAGCTCGCTCCCGCCCGTTGTTGGCTTCAGCGGAAGAATTCGTACGTTTTCTTGCTTTCGTGTTGTTGAAACGTCGCTCTGCTCACGAACACGTTCAAACATCTGAGGAGTAAAATGGAAACAGCCGGCCTGCTGCTGGGAGCTTTCCCAGCACGAGCTGGAGGAGCTCGCCGTTTTCCTTCTTGGCCTCGCGCCACGGCTTCTGCTGGGTGTGGACGAATTCAGACGCAGTCAAAAACTTTATTGTTCTCAGCAGAAACTCACATCGCGCTGCAGCGAGCGAGGAATTCAGACTTGGACATGAAAACAGGATCACGGCCGAAGCTTCGTATCCTTGTCCCCGCTCATCGAGTCCAGGCGCCTTCACGCTCACATGCGCGAAGGACCTCTGTGCGTCGTATCCTAAGAGGACATGATGCATTCCAGCACTACAGCCCCCGCCCCCCTGCCCCCCGCCATAAATCTAATCCTAATCTGCAGCTTCAAACAGCCTCATGTGGGAGGTCTGTCCTCACAGGGATAGGTGTAAAAACACACACACACACACACACACACACACACACACACACACACACACACACACACACACACACACACACACACACACACACACACACATCAGCCTATAGATGGAAATTCCAGATGGGTTCAGGAAGGGTGGAAGTAAAGACCTCCCACTCCTGTCTGAAAACTAGAAACAGTCTGAAATGTTTTCAGTAAAGCCTCCTCCTCCTCCTCCTCCTCGATGTCATTCATGTGGATGTTTTCCATCTGTTGTTTGTGTGTTCAGACCTTTGACCTCTGACCTGCTTCCCCTCGGTTCGTGGTGATGCTTCTGCCGTGGAGCTACGTCCCTTGCTGTTACTGTGAGCTGAAACACATTCGTGTGCGGCTGTAAATACTCTGAGTTGTGTGTCTTCAGATGGATTCTGATAACCGTGGTGCAGAGCGGCGGCTGCACGCTCTTTTCAACGACTCTACGATCAACTTTCAGCTGGAAGGTTTAAAGATGTGATGTGGGTCGAGCGCAGCAGCAGGCTGTGCACAGATGTAGCCTCACAGTGTGACCTGCTGTTTAAACACTTCCACCAATCAGAGCCGTCGCTGTTTCGGTTTGTGTGCAGTGTAGTCGTGTTTCTGCGACGTTGTGAATAAAACGCACTTTAGTTGAAGCGAGGCTGACGTGGTGCAGACGAGTGATGGTTACAGGGTCGTGGCTCATATTGAAGATGTGTGAGCAGCGTTTGGACGAGGTGTAGCTTCTGGTCCCGCCCCGCCGAGCTCTGCATGAGTGACACACACACTGTACCCCTGTATGTGTGTGTATATAAATGCTGTACTGAGTTCAGTTTAATGAGTAAATTCTGAATTTATCTTATTCGTGTGAACATTAAAGACAAGTTGCTGCTCGCGCTCAGCTGAAATCCTCATGTTCCAAGTTTCTCCTTAAGCTTTCAGTCACGTTCATGCGGCGCCTCGATGAGGCTGAAGTTTATCGAGCCGCTGAAAACTTCCAGGATGGTGAGACGAGACAAAGAGAGGAAGAGGGGAAGGAGAGGACAGAGGGGGGAGGGCGAGGAGCCGAGGAGGAGGAGGGGCGTCCTGGGTCAAACGGGGGAGGAAGCGCATACCTCCTTCCCCTCAGTGCTGGAAAATAAGCCAGCTGATGGACGAGAGAGGCAGCACGAGGAGACGGGCCAGCGGAGAGGAGAAAGAGGGAAAGTTGTGAAGAGGAGCCGCGCCGAGGTTTCAAAAGTGTGGAAGAAAGAAGAGGAGGACTGGAAGCAGACGGATCAGAGAGGAGGCGCTGCTGCTGGAGGATTTCCTTACCGAGGCGCCGAATGAAGGGGAGAACTGGGAGCAGATGATGTCATAGCTTAATGATGTCATCAGATTAACGTGTGGGTGACGTCGCTTCGTTTCCCTCGACAACAGCTCGGCGTGGTTCGGAGGCGTCGATGTGGATGTTGTTTGATCGACGGCTGCTCTCTCACAGGCTCTGTGTGAGAGTGGGCGGGGCCGTGTCGTAATGGCGAGATACATCCTGTGCTGGGGGGGCGGGGCTCTGGAGGACAGGTACATGTATGCCTCGCCCTACCCGGCTGTGTACAGGTGAGGTTAAAGCTTCCTGTGTCTGAAACATGAGATCAGTGATGTCATTGATCTGTAAACATGTCAGCAGGGAATTTATCCTTTTAAATTTATTATTTATTAATTTGTTATTGACAAAAATGACAAAGTTAAATGTTGTCAGCAGGAAACAACACCACAGCATAAGGTCAAAGAGATGATCTGTTCTGGTGTGTGATTGGTCTCCGGCTGTTTTTGAGTGATGCTGAGGTTTAAAACCAGTGCATGCAGATGCCAAACCCTGCAGTTCCTCTACCGTCCAGCAGGGGCAGCAGCGAGTCAGTCCCCACGGACTCCCATGTTAAAACTGGTACACGAACTGTTATTGGCTCTGTAGATAACAATGGCTCGCATTATTAGGGGCGTGGCCTCTTTGAGCTGCTAGGTGTCTGCTAGCTTCACCTGAGCTGGAGGTGTTTGCGGAGTGCACAGTGAGATGTGAGGATTTGATTTGGATGTTGCTAATTCGCAGACGTCCGTGTCTGAGCGAAGCTCCCATACAGTCTGTGGCTGCTAGCGTCCGTCTACCAGAAGCTTCATATCGCCCGTCTTTCACATAAACACAGATTTATTCTAGCGTCGCAAACGAAAACACCGGCAGCGCTGCAGAAATGGATACCACTGTAGAGTTACGCCCTCCCTGAGCCTGCTTCTTCCTGTCAGTTTTTCCTTCCTGCTGTCACCAAATGTGTGCTGATAGTCTGTTATTGCAGGTCTTTACCTCACTGTATAAAGCACCTTGAGGTGACTGCTGTTGTGATTTGAGCTACAGAAAAAAAGTGAACGAGAATCAGCTGAGTCTTGGGTCTTGTTGTGATTGGTTAACTGTTTTCATGAGTGGAAGTTGTTTCAAAGACGTCGTGAGCTGCAGTTTATCTGTAAAACCAACAGCGGCCTGTTAAAAATGTTCACTGAGGGTAAGCTCAGTCTGTCGATGACTTTCTGAACTTGTGCGGTTGTGCAGAGAGGGATCTGGGCTGGCCTGCTGTTAGACGCCCCTCAGTCCTGTCGCCGTCTCCCAGGACTTCAGCCTGTTCGTTTTTTTTGTTCCACTGATGCAACTCTGTGAAACGTCCCCACGCCGTCGCCGCGCGCTCTCCGCAGCAGTGTTTGTCAGTCGTTGCTGTGTGTCAGGGTACACGAGGAGAGGAAGGAGGCTGGGAGGAGACGCGTGCCGTCCGCCCGCCAGTTTTAACCTCTGCTCAGCCGTTACCGTGCAGCACGCCTTCCTCTGTATTTTCACTCGTTCTGATTCAGTTCTTTCATAATGTGGGCTGTTTGTTTGATTCACAGGAGATTTCACATATAAATAAAAAAGAGGCGGTGCAGGACTCGGGCGTCACGTACCGAGTTTACAGTACAGCTGCTGGTACCAGCCAGCCCAGCAGGAGGCGCTCTTAGGAAACCTGCCCGGTAACTGCAGGTCAGGCTGGAGCTTTACATTCAGTTACAAGTAAAACGACTGTTTAGCTACAGTGTTGCGTTGGGATTTGCTTCATGGCGCGCTGTTGTCCGTCAGTTTGGTTCAGCTGACGTGACAGATGAAGCTTTGATCTGAGCTCGAGTCACCTGTGGACGGATTGATTTTGGCCCAGCAGGAGAAGAATCCTTTCATTCCCACATTTATTTTATTGACTGAAACTTTCTGTGTGCCGTCCCGGCTAGAGCTGAACCGACAGTTTACTTTAACCTCGTGAGCAGCGGTCACCACCAAAGATGGCGCCGTGGATGTCCTGATGGTCGGACGCTGTGGTGGGCGGGGTTTTGGGGCACGTCCGGGCTGTGGCACCTCGGTCCTTGTTGCTGAACTGAAGTTTCTGAACTGAACTAAAGAGCGAGTGAGCTGTTTGCGACGGGGACACACGGCTGAGAAGCAAAGGGGTGTGTTTGATATGTGACGCATCATCGTGATGGTTTAAAACCAGTCAGCTGAGTCGCTTTAAGGACTTCAGGACATTTCTAACACGGACTCAGGCTCTCGTTCACCGTACGTTCAGTTTTTATTCGTGTTTCACTAAAATGTGTTTTCACATCTATTTTAACCTGGATGTTAAAACCCTAAAAACACTAAAACTGTGGATTTGACACAGTGTGGTTTTAGAAACTTCACATTATGGAACCAAAACAAACCGGTGCTTGTGTGATGTGCTGCACGCACTGACCATCAGCCAGTCTGATATATGAAAGCTTTGCAAACTGCGGCCCACTCTGCCGTTTGTGTGTGCAGGTTAAAGGCAGACCGTCCTTGGACTTTACAAAGTTTTCCTTCAATCAAAGAAACCTAAATGTTCACATTAAAAGTCACTCGGAGCGCTCAAAGGTTTATTCTAGTAAAGCTCTCATTCCTCAGATGTTGGTTTCAGTCACAAAAGCTAACTTGCAGCTCGTGCAGCCTCTCAGTGTTTTGTGTGAACTATGTAGGACACTGAGGCTTTTCCTGCAACACATCTTTTTAGGAGTCCCTTCCCGATGCTGTGAGTGCCTTTGGTCCAGTCTTCACAGCCTGGGTTTGAATTCGTGAGGGCGTGACCTTCACTCCTTTAACAGCCTGACGTGAGCCTCAGGTTTATCTCTCAGGGTGCTGATGGAGGAGTTCGTCGCATGTTTCTGGGCTTGCTTCGGTTTTCCTGTTAAACTGTGTGATCTGACTCAGCAGGAACTCGGCTCTGCTCTGAGGCTTCGCTTCGCATCGCTTCAAACAGACTCCATAATGAACCTTTCTGCGATTTTTACTGGGTCCAGACGTTCCTGCTGAATAAAAGTCCCTGCAGGCAGAGGATCTCCTCTGGAGTTTGCAGGAAGTTTGCTGTTTTAACTTTCCAGCTGAGCATCCATTATAGATCAAGCGCTGGATTCGTGGTGAGGCCTGAGCGGGACATGTGACGGCTGAGCTGTTTTTACCTCCATCTGAGGAAAGCCTCACGCTTTCACTGAGGTGTCTCATCGTCCTCGGGTTACAGGACGACGTTTGGGTTTGTTTCAGACTGATTGAGGATAAAGTCTGGCACATGTTGCCATGGCAGTGTTTCCAAACCGGATCACTAAATCTGGACGGGTTTGATGACCACGTCTGGACGCGAGGCTAAGCTATTGGCTGCATGTTAGCATTGCTCAGACACAGATATCTGCTAATCAGTAACATCCAAATCAAATTTCACTGTGCAGCCCAACTGAAGCTCCGCCTCCTCACACAGTCTGTACAGTAGCCTCACAGCAGCCATATTATTGGTCACGTGATGTCATTAAAAAAGCTCCAACAGTATAAACACAATGCAGAGGTCCAGTTCAGGTGAAGCTAGCACACAGCTAGCAGCTACAGCTGCCTGTCAGTCAAAGAGGCCACGCCCCTGATGGTGCAAACTCGCTGGGCCGTTGTTACTACAGAGACGAGCAGTTTGTGTATCAGCCTGTAAACGTGTTTGTCTGTGGGGACTGACTCACTGCTGCCTCTGCTGGACACCAGAGGGACTGCAGTCTCCTTTTTAACGAGTAATCATATAATGCGCTCAGAAACATTTTGAGGACCGTAAACGTGCGTCATTCTGAACTGTGAACCAGTCGGTCTGTGAGCTGTTTGTAGACGCTTTCCATCGGCGCTGCTTTGGGGTCTGCATGTGGGCTTTGTTGACATGAACACAAACACTGATTAACAGCAGGCTAACTCTTTAAACCTGGGCTCCGAGAGCCTCATGTTCGTGTCGGCTGGCTGTCACTCAGCGCCTGTTTGTGGTTTGGTTGTTGTGGTGTGAGTCTGACTGACACGCCCTGGAAAATAACAGCGTTTCTGCCTTTCTCTGCATTCCTGCTTTCCTCCCGTCCGGCCTTTCGTTTTCGAGCTTTCTGTCTTGTTTTTTCGCTCTGCTGCTCGGTGACTCATTGTTCTAAGCCTCTCTGTCTCAGCTGGTGGATCAAACCAGTCTCAGCTCAGATGGGGGGAGCGCCAGGTGTCCAGATTGGGCCTGATGAAAAATGGAAATGGACGTTTTCAACAACAAGGATCTGGGCGTGCATCCTAATGCTGTCATCCATCTCCACCTGGTATGGAAACAGAGAATCTGCACGTCACAGGAGGTCATTTACATTTAAGTTCTCAAAGTTTTCAATATCCCCCTTCCTGCTGTAGTTCTTCTCTCTGATGTTTAGTTCAGTAAATTCATCATTTATTAGAGAACAGGACAACACAGAGAAACAGACCGCTGCTCTGTGCTTTAAGTGAAAGCTTTACAGCATCACAAATTAATAACAATTATTATCAGAGCTGCTGCTTTTCCATTAGAGAGGACTCACGGTTCTGATTTACAGGTCCAGTCTGTCATTTGTGAAACATGTTTAACAGAAACACCGAGTGCTGTGCACCTGATGCTCTAGTTATTAAAGCTAAAGCTTTAATGATGTGTTAATAAAAATAAAGGAGAGTACATTTTGAATCCATAACTATTACAGTATCATGATAATCCTGTAATACTGCTGTGACAGTCACAGGATGGATCAGTCACACTGAGTTTAAGAAGCATCAGCAATAAAATAACATCAACTCTGACATCATCAGTAGGGATGGGAATCGAAACCCGGTTCTTGTTGAGAACCGGTTCCCACTGTTTCAGTTCCTTGGAGTTGTTTGCCATTTTTGCAAACGATTCCCTTATCGATTCCAGTCGCCCCGAATGACGTCACCACGTTGCGGAGCGTCATTTACCTGGCAGGAAACACGGCGGCTCAAACGCTCAAAAGTTTGGTTATACTTTACGAGAACGGATGACAACAGGGCAACTTGCAATACTTGCAAAGTAGATATTTCATTTAAGGGAGGAAACACTACGAATATGCAAAAGCATTTGCTCACAAAACGATGACCTTAAATGAATGTCGTGTTTTTAATTCCAGACTCGTGAATCTCAACCCAGCAGCAGCGGTAACGTTTGCACGTCCTCTCCCGTTAATGCGGCAGGTAAATAATCAACTAACATATTATGTTAGCGCGATCTGCCTTATTACAAACCTGCCATCACTGTGCATTTAGTGACCATGATGAGAGAGACAGAGTCTGGCTCAGATGCTGGCAGTTCTCGCTGCACTCTACCGGTAGCGTCTCCTTTCAGGCCAGGATAGACGAATGTCACCGAGCAGTGACTCAGTTTGTGGTCAAAGGCTTGCACCCGTTTGCCACAGCAGATGATTTTCAGTAAGTGAATGTGTTTAATTGTAGGCAGGGACAAGAGAGGATATAAAACAAAGTTCTAAGCTAATCGACCTTAGTGTTCTCCTTTTTTAAAAAGAATCGATAAAGAATCGAAAATGGAATCGTGAAAATCTTATCAGTACTCATCCCTACTCATCAGTGTAATCAAACCTTCGGCCATTTTTAATGAAACGCAGGCGTTCAAATGCTTTTCTCTCAAAATGAACGTGAGCTGATGACACATTGCGGTCATCGACGAGTTGAGGCTGCTGGATGCAGGCTGATGTGCGTCAGTAACGATGAGCCGCCGTAGCTGAACGAGGACGTTTGTTACTTCACAGCAGACGTGACGACAAACCCGAGCGTGTTCTTCCTGCTGACTCGAGACTCGGCTTTTGTAAAAGCAGCTGCGCTTTCTGTGAAGCGTGTTGGCGGCGGCAGAGCAGGCCGTCGTCTGCCTGCCGTTGACCTTGAACTCGGTCGGTGGAAGTGGGCGGAGCACTCAGAGATGCACTGAAAGAATTTCCTGGCGTCCTGTTGAGCGAGGTTCCCCGGCCGCTGGTTATTTCTGTCCGGGATGAGTGGGCTGCATCGGCGAGTGTGGGAGGGACTCGCCGACAGAAACATCCGGACTCACATTCCCTCCGTTCACCAGGAAATACTACTGATGCAGCTCTGAGTCTGAGGCGCTCGCAGTCCTGCCATTGGCTGTAACAGCAGCGCCCTGTAATCATGTACTCCTACATGATGTTTGAGTAATCAGAGTAAATGTCAAACAAAACAAACTGAAGCTGTAGGAAAAATAAAACATGTTGCAGTGATCCGGCGCAGCGAGCTGCCGCGGCGCAGCCCTGCGCTCTCCTCGTCGTGTCGGTTGTTTTATTGTATTTTCTGTTTTCTGGCCCGCGTCTGGTTTTGGTTCTGACTCGTGTGCTTCTGGTTATCGTGTTGCAGGGATCAGGCGGTGCTTTCTGTACCCGGCGGTGTTGTGTGGTCACGTTTTCTTATTCTGACCTTTTGTCTTTATTGTATGAGACGTGTTTTACTGTCGTGTTTATTTGGACGTTCAGTATGTTTTTCTGTTTTTAATATTAGAAGCTCTTCCTGTAATGTGTCGTGCTCCAGGAGATTCGATTGCACTTCAAGTGTTTTTCTGTTTTATTTCTGTGGTCGTGTAGCTGTGTAGTTGTGTTTCCTGTGGTTTGTCCCAGCTTTGTATTCGGCTGCATTTGGTGTGTTTTCTTTCTGGAGAGGCTCTCGGCGTCGTTGTGTTTCTCTGTAATCTCTGACAAACATGCCTTTGCTGCTTTCTGATCCATCATACTTACAGGGATAACTGAATGAATTATTATGTTATGAGACAACCTTTAGTTGCCTGCAGGCCTGCTGACCGCCCGGTCCAGTAAAGGGAAGCTCATTAAGGGAAGTAGATGTAGTCCACACGGTGGTTTGACCACTTCCCACTTTCAGACTCTCATTCAAAACTCTGACTTCATTTCCTCTTCGTGCCTGAGGTTTTTTTTATGTTTTAAAAAGTGCGTTTATGTAAAGAGCAACTGCGAGCGAAGAACGGCCGATGGACAACGGACACATTCCCACGACGACGGCGGCAGATAGGTGCGTTAAATTAAAAGTATTCCTGCTCAGCTTGGTGACGTTTGCGCACACGAGGCCGTATCGATCCTTCAGGAGAGGCTGGTCGATGCAGCAGCAAACACTCGGGTTATAAATAGACTGCAGGCTGGAGAAGGAAACACAGCCGCACACGGCGCATTAACGTGTTTGCAGTTAGATGTGCCCCGTCTCTCACGTTCAAATGCTGACGCTGGCTGGGAGCATTTGCACTGAGCACTGGTTGAACTGGATGTTTGTGTGTTGGATGTTACTGAAGGAGGATATCAGGTGTTATCAAAGCGGACGGAGAGCGTCTCCTCAGTTTGAATGAATTCTGTATTTTTATCTCCAGAGTAACAGACAAGTACCTGCTCGAGTTTTCGCTCCACACCCAAAAAGAAGCTGATAAAAACAGAAACCGCTGCTCGCCGCCCGCCGCCACCTGTTTCCATAATTTATCACTTTTTTCAGGAATAACCTCTTCAGTGTCTCCGCCTACGTATGTAAAAGGAAGCTTTTCCCACTCTGTGACCTGCTAAATGTCACACCGCATTAGCTGCTAACAGTTCCTGTTTGCAGGGTAACCATGGCAACAGAAAGCAATCGCTGTATTCATGCTGATGCTCAAAATGTGACACGTGAGCGAGATGTGAGGTCACAAAGACACTGAGGTTCACGGAGTCATCGTCTTCGCTCCGCGCTGACGGTTTCATGATCGATCTATAAATCCGTGTCCTGGAACATCCGCTGATCGTTTGTTGCTTCATTTTTATTTTCTGGTGCCTCTGAGAGCGTGATGTCACCCGTGATCGATTCCTCGCTGGCAAGCTGCTGCTCCCGGCTCCCTCGTGCCGGGTTGTGGCGTCCCTGATGTCATTCGGCTGCTCCCGACTCGGCTGCTCCCGACTCGACTCCTCCACGTTGGGTGCAGCCAGCGGTTCTGGAGCTCCTCCGTGAGCGGAGCCTCGCTCTAACAGAACCTGCGGCAGGTGGAGAGCTGGTTGGTGAGGTACGGCGAGCAGAGCCAGCTGCGAGCGCAGCCTCAGCAGACCCAGGCTGACCCAGGCTGACCAGAGTGGGCTAGCTAGCCTTGCCTGGTGGGCTCGCACTCAAAGCTGTCTCTTCAAACTGGACTTCATAAGGACGTGTATCTCACATATCTAGCATTAGAAAGAAGCTCGTTCTCAGGCTGTATCTGCTCACTACACTCGTACTCTGACATCATACAGTATTGTTAAGCCTTCAGATACCGTTACCACACACACTCTGCTGCACACACACATTTATGGACTTTCTTAGACCAAACCTGTGAATCTTCATTAACAGCTGCCTTCTTCTGCTGATATGGTAATTCCTACTGTCGCCTTCTTATTCCAGTTTTAAACTTCCTATAATAATTCAAAAATCTTCTATTATTAGTAACTCGATCCAATCTTAATGTTGTTAAACTTTCAGTCCGCTCTCTTGGGTCGATGATCACTAATACTGTCCTCTCCTGTCTCATCTCTTGTTCTGTTCCACCCTCTCTTAAAACTGCAACGATAACTCTCCGTCTCCGGACTATAAACTCTCTATTTGTAAATCACGTCTCAGAACTGCAGGCCCTTCATTATTACTTGGGCTTACTCTATTGTTACCTTGTTTAGTTTTATAGTTTTATTTGTTTATATGTTTTTATTTTGCTGTATAATCTAACACTGTCTTATTATTATTGTTATTGTATATGAAGGACACCATAAGTTTGATTTTCATAAAGTTTTGTTTTTAACTGAACATGATGCTGCCAGTTCTGAATAACTACAACTTCCTCTGGGATGTGAAACATCCAAACATCCAACCAAGCATCCATCCAAACAACCGAGCATCCATCCATCCACCGAACCGAGCATCCATCCAACTATCTGTCCAGCCAACCGAACATCCAAACATCCAACCGAGCATCCATCCATCCAACCGAGCATCCATCCATCCAACCGAGCATCCATCCATCCAAACAACCAACTGAGCATCCATCCATCCAAACAACCAACCGAGCATCCATCCATCCAAACATCCAACCGAGCATCCATCCATCCATCCACCGAACCGAGCATCCATCCAACTATCTGTCCAGCCAACCGAACATCCAAACATCCAACTGAGCATCCATCCATCCAAACATCCAACCGAGCATCCATCCATCCACCGAACCGAGCATCCATCCAACTATCTGTCCAGCCAACCGAACATCCAAACAACCAAGCATCCATCCATCCATCCATCCACCTAACAGAACGTCCATCCAATTATCCGTCCAGCCAACCGAACATCCAAACATCCAAACAACCATCCGTCTGTCCTTCCGTACACCCAACCAACCCCCCTCTAAAGCTCGGGTGTCAGACTCTTGAAAAGGTGTCCCTGTTGCAACACACCTGACTAAAATTAAAAGGTCATTAGACTAATTAACTTGACTGCATGCTGAGGTGGCAGTTCAGCCTTTTGATTCATGTTACAGAAGCTGATGAGTGAACGAACACGGTGCAATAAAAGAACTTTTAGAAGTACATTTTTCCAAACACTTATATTTATTTAAATTTACTTCAGTAGGGTTAGGGGTCGCCACCATGCAGTCTAGTTCATTAGAGTCTTGCTAATGACCTTTTAATTTTAGTCAGGTGTGTTGCAGCAGGGATACGTTTTCACTCCCCGAGGCCTGGGGTTTGACACCCCTGCTCTAAAGTGTTTCTGAGTTTTGGAAGTTGAACTGCGTCTTTTACTTGGAGTTTCTCCATATTGATGTGCGTCTCCGTTAACATCCCTCCGACCTGTACGTTCGGGTATAAGCCTGTCACAGAGATGTGGAATGCAGTAATCTTTAAAAGCTTGTAGTCTGGTCACTGAGCTGAGTCTAAGTTCAGTGACTGTTGGGGAGCAGGCTGATTCCAGGCAAAGGGTTTGAGTTTCCCCCTCCAACTGTCCACAGTTGGGTGTTATTCCTCCTTACCCTGAAGCTGAAACTTTTAAGGGATCTTTTCCTCTCCTGCTCAGCTGAGCCTTAAATCCAACAGATTTCCTCACATTAAACCAGAGTCCTCCTCGTGTTTGTCACATTTAAGATAAACTCCAAGTGTTTTTGTGTCGCGTGTTTGCGTCACAGGAGGAACTCTGAGAACAGGAACCAGAAATCATTTTGTCCTTCAGTGAAAAAGGATCTGAAAGTCCTGAAGCATGAATCTCCTTTTGTGTTTATGTTGTCAGGGAGCGTCCAGTGAATCGACCGCCCGAGCTGCTCTACCCGCAGGCCGATGTGGCGGAGCGCCTGGCACTCGGCGGCAGTGACGACACGCTGGCCAACGGCATGAAGCCCGACCTGGAGGCAGCTAAACGTCTCGCCAAACGCCTCTACAACCTGGAGGGCTTCAGGAAGTCTGACGTCGCTCGCCAGCTCAGCAAGAAGTCAGTGTGTGTGTGTGTGTGTGTGTGTGTGTGTGTTAAAACTTTGGGCTCGCAGAGTAACGTGAAGAGCAGGGGACTTCATGCAGAACAGTTGATGAATTAAATTTTATTTACACAGCGCCAAATCACAACAACCGTCGCCTCAAGGTGCTTTATATTGTAAGGCAGACCCTACAATAACACATACAGAGAAAAACCCAACAATCATGTGACCCCCTATGAGCAGCACTTTGGCGACAGTGGGAAGGAAAAACTCCCTTTTAACAGGAAGAAACCTCCGACAGAACCAGGCTCAGGGAGGGGCGGGGCCATCTGCTGTGATTGGTTGGGGTGAGAGAAGGAAGACAGGATAAAGACATGCTGTGGAAGAGAGACAGAGGTTAATAACAGATATGATTCAGTGCAGAGAGGTCTGTTAATACATAGTGAGTGAGAAAGGTGACTGGAAAGGAAAAACTCAATGCATCATGGGAATCCCCGGCAGCCTACGTCTATTGCAGCATAACTAAGGGAGGATTCAGGGTCACCTGGTCCAGCCCTAACTATATGCTTTAGCAAAAAGGAAAGTTTGAAGCCTAATCTTGAAAGTAGAGATAGTGTCTGTCTCCTGAATCCAAACTGGAAGCTGGTTCCACAGAAGAGGGGCCTGAAAACTGAAGGCTCTGCCTCCCATTCTACTTTTAAATACTCTAGGAACAACAAGTAGGCCTGCAGAGCGAGAGCGAAGTGCTCTAATAGGGTGATATGGTACTACAAGGTCATTAAGACAAGATGGGGCCTGATTATTTAAGACCTTGTATGTGAGGAGCAGGATTTTGAATTCTGGATTTAACAGGAAGCCAAAACAGGAGAAATCTGCTCTCTCTTTCTAGTCCCTGTCAGGACTCTTGCTGCAGCATTTTGGATCAGCTGAAGGCTTTCAGGGAGTTTTAGTGTGTGGCCTTTACAGCAGTACACCTGCACACAGAGCTGGTTCACAACATTACATTTTTTCACATCCAACAAAAACAGGAATTTCCAGCGTGCAGTGAACATATCACGGCCTCCTGCTGGTCACACTGCAGCGACTCAACCAGCTAACCGATGTTGTCACCGTGCAGTTAGCGCGGTGAGATTCAGCAGAGCTAATGTCCTGATTTCACTTCCTTGAGTCTGAGTGACACGTCACGGGACGAGCTAGTCGAGCTTTACTGTTACTTCCTGGTTCCAGGTTTAATATAAACATGCAGATTTTTACTTCCTGTTCACCTTTCAGGTAAAGTTCTGGTTTGCAGGTGGAGGTTTAATGCTCTGTTCTTTTCTGTAATATCCTGTCACAGAAATAAGGCAGCCGGTGTAGTGATACAGTGATAATCCTTAGTAAAACGTGCTCGTGTTACACCAACACGCCTGCTTCTCTCTGCAGTAATGAGTTCAGTCAGATGGTGGCCGAGGAATATCTCACCAACTTTGACTTCATGGGTCTGACCATCGACCAGGCGCTCAGGTGAGTCCCGCTTCCTGTCCGTGTGTATTTCAGAGCGTGCAGACGCGATTGTCTTACATTCGCTCACTGGCAGCACCTCCCGTCGCTCTGCGGTTCTTTAATGTTTATGCAACTGCGCGATGGCCTCCTGAACATCTGCAGGAGGTCCAGATGTTCATATGAACCAGTCACGGTGTGCCGTGGCGTGCAGTCGGTCACTTCCTGCGTGCTCTGCTGTCACCTTTCTGATGGAGAAGCTCAGAGTTTAAACGCGGAACTTTTTCTGACTTCATCCTAAATTCTGTCAGTTTACAGCAGGACTGGCACTATCACAGGGCTTAATGTGAAAAACCTGTGCAGTGGGTGTGTCTGTGTTCATCTCACCTGTTCAGGTGTTCTGGTGACATCATAATGAGCTTCTTTAACATCTGTTTCTTCGTTCAGGATGTTTCTGAGGCAGTTTGCTCTGATGGGGGAAACTCAGGAGAGAGAGAGAGTCCTCGCTCATTTCTCCAGGAGGTACAGACAGTGCAACTCGGAGAGCCTGACCAGCGAAGGTACCGTCAGTCCTACCTGTCCTCTTTCACCTGTCCTACCCGTCTGACCCCTCTGTCTGTCGCTCTGTCCCACAGACAGCGTCCACACTCTGACCTGTGCCATCATGCTGCTGAACACGGACCTGCACGGAAACGTGAGTGAACCCGAGCCGTCGGCTGATTGGTCGTTACGTTTAATAGGAACTCCTAATCTGGTCGATTGAAAGCACGTCGGCGTCATCTGCCACTCGAGCGTTCCCGCGAGTTTCCTCCTGTTTCATGTCACCTGCTGCTTCCTTGTTGGTGTGACATACAGGAAATATTAAAGTTCAGTGTGAATTTCATCAATAACAAATTAATAAACGGAAAAAATAATAAAATGATAAATATTTGTTTCCAGAATTTCATTATAATGATATCATTTGAAAAATGTTAAAAAAGGAAAGTTTTATAAAAATGTGAATAAATATAAAAATGAGTAAAGAAATATTCGGAGACGTTAATGTGAAAATCCACTTTGTGTTATTATTGAAATATTGATCTAAAAATGTGACAAATATATGAAAATACTAACAAATAACTGACTGACTCGTCATCACTGAGGAGCGCCGCGGGCTCATCGGGCTCATTCTTCATTTCTGCTAATGAACTTTTTTAAGGAAGTGCTGACTTTTACTGCGGCAACATGCCTGCACGTTTCCTCTGACCGTTACAGCAGGAGTGACAGGAAGACGGTCTCCGCTGCCCCCCTCGCGTTAAACCCGACTCTAGCACCGAATAGAAGGGTTTAACTCCACCTGTGCGGCTTTTATATCAGGTGGAACCGTTTCTGTTTCCAGAGCGTTCTCAGCGCTCCCGTCAGCATCAGCGAGGCGTCCTTTGGTTTGTGGGGTCAGATCCGACCCACAGCTGTTTTAACTTTGGGTAATTTGGGGTAAGACTAGCTTTGCTGCTAACACGGGTGACTTACTGTGTGCTGAGCGGGGACGAGTCGTCCAAGCTCAGCGAGCTGATCTGCTAACCAGCCGATGATTTCACATCCCGAGCTAACGTCACAGATCAGCTGACTGTGTGTTCATGTTCAGTCTGTCACAATCACATCTGAGGTGTGTGTGTGTGTGTGTGTGTGTGTGTGTGTGTGTGTGTGTGTGTGTGTGTGTGTGCGTGCGTGTGTGTGTGTGTGCGCGCGTGTGCGTGTGCGTGTGCGTGCAGAACGTGGGCAAGAGGATGTCCTGCAGCCAGTTCATCTCCAACCTGGAAGGACTCAACAACGGAAAAGATTTTCCCAAAGATCTGCTCAAGGTACGACACACACACACACACACACACACACACGCCTATGACTGATTAAAAGACTGCAGCAAGTCCAGCACGCTTCGAGCGCCGGGATGGATGGCCACCGGCCTGCGATGACATCACTGTTGGTGCTTGCAGCTACCGAGCCCACAGACCAGAACGATGCTTACACAAGTGTGAACCCTTAAATGGGCCGCTCCAGCCCAGTGGAGTGCTCGGATTTCAGACCTGTCCCTGTAATGTGGACGCGTCCTCAGCGTGAGGAGTTCAAAGTGACATCGGACTACACAGAGACACTAAAGCATGAGCGCGCACACATCCTTGTTTCCATTCCCTGTGAGGACATTACATTCTTCCAGCCTTACACTAGTCTTCAGCGTTAAATTGGATGATGGGCACTGTGAGGACTGGCTTGGTGTCCTGAGGAGGAGGTGAAGTCCCCGCAGCGATTCTTGGTTTGTGGCCGTCAGAGCAGAAAAAGGAGAGAGATGCATTAATTTTACTTCTTATGGCCGCCAGGCAGAACGAGTGTGCGTGTGCGCGCGTTCGTGGATACGTGTGTGTCAGTCTCCCACTCTTTTGTTTCCGTCTCAGTTTTTCCATCTCAGCCTCGGAGCGATCAACGTGAATCTGCGTCACCTCTTCACCTCCACCATCATCATCATCGTCGTTGCTCTGTGTTAACGTGTGTGCTGAGTGTTTTCTTGCCTTCAGCTTGGCACTGGTTGGATGGCTGCTTGTTGATGAAGCGCTGAGTGTGTGGGCAGCAGCACCGACTGACTGGCTGAGAGCAGAAAACAGTGAATGTCGAATATTTATGAGACAAAAACATGAATTATCTGCAGTCAGAGAGGAAGGAAAGTCCTCGCGCTGTCCACAGCAGAAGCGCTCTGTATTTGGGACAGTTTGTAAGAAAGGAAACGGATGATCAGATTCAAAGCTCAAGCTCAGACAGTAACACAGTTTACTTCAGTAATAGTCCCAACAGGTGAACAAACACCACAGAAACATCTTTAAATATTCACAGAGCCACAGACGTTGTCCTGGATTGTTTTGTGGTCATTTTTCACTCAGAGTGTCGTTCCGCGTCTCTTTGTGGTCGTTCTGCGTCTCTTTGTGGTCGTTCTGCGTCTCTTTGTGGTCGTTCTGCGTCTCTTTTTGGTCGTTCTGCGTCTCTTTGTGGTCGTTCTGCGTCTCTTTGTGGTCGTTCTGCGTCTCTTTTTGGTCGTTCTGCGTCTCTTTGTGGTCGTTCTGCGTCTGTTTGTGGTCGTTCAGCGTCTCGTTGTGGTCGTTATTTGTCTCGTTGTGGTCGTTATGTTTCTTTTTGGTCGTTCTGCGTCTCGTTGTGGTCGTTCAGTGTCTCGTTGTGGTCGTTATTTGTCTCGTTGTGGTCGTTCTGTTTCTTTTTGGTCGTTCTGCGTCTCGTTGTGGTCGTTCTGCGTCTCGTTGTGGTCGTTCTGCGTCTCGTTGTGGTCGTTCTGCGTCTCGTTGTGGTCGTTATGTTTCTTTTTGGTCGTTCTGCGTCTCTTTGTGGTCGTTCTGCGTCTGTTTGTGGTCGTTCAGCGTCTCGTTGTGGTCGTTATTTGTCTCGTTGTGGTCGTTATGTTTCTTTTTGGTCGTTCAGCGTCTCGTTGTGGTCGTTATTTGTCTCGTTGTGGTCGTTATGTTTCTTTTTGGTCGTTCTGCGTCTCGTTGTGGTCGTTATGTTTCTTTTTGGTCGTTCTGCGTCTCGTTATGTTTCTTTTTGGTCGTTCTGCGTCTCTTTGTGGTCGTTCTGCGTCTCTTTGTGGTCGTTCTGCGTCTCGTTGTGGTCGTTATGTTTCTTTTTGGTCGTTCTGCGTCTCGTTGTGGTCGTTCTGCGTCTCGTTGTGGTCGTTCTGCGTCTCGTTGTGGTCGTTATATTTCTTTTTGGTCGTTCTGCGTCTCGTTGTGGTCGTTCTGTTTCTTTTTGGTCGTTCTGCGTCTCGTTGTGGTCGTTCTGCGTCTCGTTGTGGTCGTTCTGCGTCTCGTTGTGGTCGTTCTGCGTCTCGTTGTGGTCGTTCTGCGTCTCGTTGTGGTCGTTCTGCGTCTCGTTGTGGTCGTTCTGCGTCTCGTTGTGGTCGTTCTGCGTCTGTTTGTGGTCGTTCAGTGTCTCGTTGTGGTCGTTATGTTTCTTTTTGGTCGTTCTGTCTCTTTGTGGTCGTTCTGCGTCTGTTTGTGGTCGTTCAGCGTCTCGTTGTGGTCGTTATTTGTCTCGTTGTGGTCGTTATGTTTCTTTTTGGTCGTTCTGCGTCTCTTTGTGGTCGTTCTGTCTCTTTGTGGTCGTTCTGCGTCTGTTTGTGGTCGTTCTGCGTCTCTTTGTGGTCGTTCTGCGTCTCTTTGTGGTCGTTCTGCGTCTCTTTGTGGTCGTTCTGCGTCTCTTTGTGGTCGTTCTGCGTCTCTTTGTGGTCGTTCTGCGTCTCGTTGTGGTCGTTCTGCGTCTCTTTGTGGTCGTTCTGCGTCTCGTTGTGGTCGTTCTGCGTCTCGTTGTGGTCGTTATGTTTCTTTTTGGTCGTTCTGCGTCTCTTTGTGGTCGTTATGTTTCTTTTTGGTCGTTCTGCGTCTCTTTGTGGTCGTTCTGCGTCTCTTTGTGGTCGTTCTGCGTCTCTTTGTGGTCGTTCTGCGTCTCTTTGTGGTCGTTCTGCGTCTCTTTGTGGTCGTTCTGCGTCTCTTTGTGGTCGTTCTGCGTCTCTTTGTGGTCGTTCTGCGTCTCTTTGTGGTCGTTCTGCGTCTCTTTGTGGTCGTTATGTTTCTTTTTGGTCGTTCTGCGTCTCGTTGTGGTCGTTCTGCGTCTCTTTGTGGTCTCCTGGTCTCGGCGGCACAGCGAAGGTCAGAGAAGCGCTGATGCTAACGGGCATCAGTGTTAGCATAGTAGGGTCGTTTTAGGCTCGGGTGGAGGAAGCTGCCTCTCTTCATCACGGCGCTGTGAAAACGGTTTCCACAGTTCAACATTCAGATCCTGAGTGTGCTTTTACTGAAGTTGAGCTAAAACTGATTCTGTATTGATTATTGATTTTATTGGGCGTGAATGTGATTGGTGTCTTCGCTCACACGTCGTCGGCTCGCTGTCATATTTTTCACGTTCAGCTGAATTTGAGTTTTTGTTGCTGATCGTCTCTCAGCTGCATTTACATTCAGCTCTGTGAACCCACCGTGACTGACAGCTCCAAGGAGGACAGAAGGCGGGCTGAAGCTCCCATCCCTGGCCTCCGATTGGCTGCTGCAGCTGAGGGAAAATGCGCATTGCGAGAGCGAGGGAAAAAAGAGAGAGGGAGACAGAGGAGGAGGAGGAGGAGGGAGAGCGAGCAAACAGTCCTCAACAGTTCAGTGTCTCAGTGGGGAGGAGGAAGAGAAGACGAAGAAGAGGAGGACGAGTGAGCTCACCTGACCTGACAGAGGGATTCTCCTGCAGGAGGAAATCAAGTGAATGAGGAGGAGGAGAAGAGTGGGAGTGAAGTTGGAGGACGAAGAGATCAAGAGAGATGTGAGGAGGAGGAAGGAGGGATTCTCTCTCTTCATCAGAGTGCAACAGGAGAACCTCCTTTCTCTGCTTTTTTTCTCCTCATTAGCCTCTCCTGTGCCTCCACCTCCGCCCTCCGTCCGTCCGTCCGTCCTCCATCAGGGAGCTGGAGGAAGCTGACGTCAGTTTTGGGGGTGCTCTCTCTCTCTCCTTGTCTGCCTGTGTGGGTGTGCTCGCTCGCCCAGCCTCCCTGCTTTTCCTCTTTTCTTTTTTGGATGTGAGAGCGAGCTGATGCCTCTCCTCCGTCACGCAGCTTTATTTGCAGTCCAGGGATTCTCCTCCGCTAACAGCACCTCCACGGCCGCTGCATCAGGAGGCTCAACAGCAGCACAGACCCCCCAAAATCCAGGACGAGCTCAGAGCTGTGGTTCGGATGATTTTCATGTCACTGCCTCTGAATCGCTGATGGATTAGACACACACACACCACACACACACACACACCACACACACACACACACACACACACACACACTCTCAGACAGTCTGGAGTGTGCGTGTTTGGAGGCAGATGTGTCGACGGCTGACAGCAACTTTAAAGTCTCAAATTTTCAGTTTTAATTGATTTTGAATTTGATCAAATGTATAAAAACTGTAAAACCCTTTAAAAAAATATTAATTTGTAGAAAACGTCAAACGTTTGATGTTGATTGTCTGAATCGCTCATTTCTGCAGCTAAAATTTTCTGCTTTAAATGAATTGCAGTCCAAACATATTAAAGCTAATTGTAAACAGTTATTTATGAAATAGTTTATCAGACATCGGCATAAATGTGATTTATTTTCAAAATAAAATGATTTTAGCTTTCCTAAACAGAAATATGAGTTCGTGCACAAAAAGGCTCATTTTAGCCTTAAAGCCAACATTAATGTCATCTTGTTTGATTTAAAATAGCAAGAATGAAACATTTTGAGTGATAGAAAGTCGTCCCTCAGTTTGGAAATCACAGCCCTGGGACTAAACTATCGTACGTTTGACTCGTAACTGCAGATTCCAGTGCGTTCCAGGCACAGAGGAGTCCACAGGTTTGTTTCTTGGCAGCGTCCTCCTGCTTTCGTGCTTTTGGCTCTGAACACCTGAGCGAGGCTCCGGCCGGCAGCCAGCAGGATCATGAGGCTGATGAAGAGCTGCTGTGTTTTTATGCATAATGAATAGAGCCGGATCCATAATGCAGCAGGCCGAGCTCGCAGAGGCACCATCCATCCAGCCGCTCGTCAGTGGCCGTCATTAGCCCGTCTCTATTTTACACACCCTCACCTCCTCGCTTCCTTGGCTTCTTCCTGCACTCATCTACAGTCTGGAAGCTCGTGACGTGGGTTCGAGTCTGAAGCGACGCAGACCGGCGGTCATCAACGGGCTGGACTTTGTTAGATCCGCCGCGCCGTTCCGTGGAAGCGGTGAATGCTGGCCCAAGGATCTTCTGTACAGGAAACATAAAAAGTTTGGACTTTTTTTATCTGTTGGATCCCGACTCAAACCGCCCAGATGATCGGCGTCAACAGCATCCACTCCACGGGCCGCATGCGCTCGCGCTCGCTGTGCTCGGTCCGGAGCGGGCGGGACTCGAGGGACAACGACCCGTTCAGGTATCCCAGGACCCCCCGCTCCCGCTCCCTCAAACCGCTGGCCTTCCCCGACCTGCTGGGAAAAACCCAGGATGGGCAGCAGCACCCGCAGAGCCGCAAGAAGAAGGTAGAGCCGGAGACACACCTGTGAACCTTTACCTGAACCTGTACCTAAGTTACCCCGTTTAAAAACCTGTGAAGGTTTGTTTTCGTCCTGAAGACGCTCTCCTGACGTGACACACGTTTACAAACCTCTATGAAAGCAATCCTCTGCGCCGACCGCTTCACATTACACCTGTGTTCATCCCTTTGTGATGACATCAGCTGTTTCTTCATATTTCATTGGCTGGTTTTTGTTATTATTGTCGTTGTTGTCGGTCCGTGTCAGACACACATTTATGTTTAGTTCATTAAAATTTTCTTCACGTCTCTGTAATAATGGACAAAGGCCCCTCAGCAGGCTTCCACAATCCGGCCAATCAGAAGAAAGTGGGTTGTCGGTACGGAGTGGGGCTTAAAGGGGGAGGGGCTATACCAGCTGTTTTCAGGCACAGGGTGAACCGAGACTGGGATCAGATACAGATCGATGCTCGAGGGAAAGCGCCTCCACACAGGAAGTGACCCGCTCCTTCCTAAGTTGCTGCCGGCTGGTCCATACTGCACACGCCAGCCTCTGGTTGCCTGGGCAACTAGCTAATTTAAGTACCAGCGGCTCATATGTCAATCAGCTCTCACTGCTAGCTGCTTCAGTCGCGCACATCAAAATATCCCACTTCCTGTCACCAGCGATTATTTTGCTCGCAGGTGCTCGTATGAGGCTGAGTGTCAGCGGCGGTCTCAGGTGATGGCGTGGTTTCCTGTGTGGACGGCCCTTTAAACAGGTAGCACTGGACCAGGTTTGATCGCCCAAGGAAACTCGTCTCCGTTAAAAATGATGACCAGAGCCATTAAATCCACACAGCCAATCAGCACCTGGCTTTTAGGCCATGTGACCATCTTTAGTCTGAGCACGTGAAAAATGTGGATTAAATACTGAATGTCCTATCAAGTAATCAGATTACTGTGAATCCTGAAATCCATATGAGCTCTTCATGTCGTGTGTGTGTGTGTGTGTGTGTGTGTGTGTGTGTGTGTGTGTGTTTCTGCAGACGCTGTACAGCTCCATCAAGAACGAGAGGCTGCAGTGGACCATGTGAGTTTCTGCTTCGACACACAGCATGTACAAACATCTCCACTGTGTGTGTGTGTGTGTGTGTGTGTGTGTGTGTGTGTGTGTGTGTGTGTGTGTGTGTGTGTCCCTGCTGCCCTGACTCCCTTATTTAAGCCTCTGTTGCTGTGGTAACCGTTCCCTGCTTCATTCCTGACTGTAATTACAGGTCAGCATCCCAACGCCCATGCCTGACTGTGGACACACACACACACACACTCATAAATACATAGATTTACTGGGTGTCTGTATCCGTTCAGCATCTGTCCGCCCTCGTGTTCAGCCTGTTCTTTCTCCTAAACTGTTTCCTTCCTGTGTGACATTCAGCTTCTTTCTGATAAATAACGTATTTATTCAGGTCACGTTTAACATTCATGCTGTTATGAAGAGAAATCATCTAAAAATCTCTGCCATCAAACAGCTGACGACTTTCAGCAGGTTCGAAAACTTCTGTTAAAATGATAACCTGGCGAAATGGATCCACTGAGAGGATGAAACTGATCGACAGGCTGACACAGGAAATGAGGTCATTTATTCATTTATGAGAATTAAAGAAAATGAAGTGCGAGGTGACGGTAAGCGGAAAACATGAACCCGACGGGATGATGGAAGAGAACGGTGTTACCCGAGCGAGTCGTTAGCAATGAAACGTAAACACGCTCTGCGATGGCGACGAGGACGAGCTGACGCAGGCTCTTTTAAACTGTTTCCTCTCTTGAAGTGATGAAGAGGAGTTGAGGAAGTCCATGTCGGAGTTGGCGGACATTCGAACAGACTCTGCCTCCCACACCATGAAACGCCTCGGGAGTAGCGGAAACCCGCTGGTGGGCGTGGCCCATCAGGCCGATGGCGAGCTGTACAAGAGCGGCTTCCTGGTCCGCAAAGTCCACGCCGACCCCGACGGGAAGAGAAGTACACCGCTCCTCCTCCTTCAGTTTTCAGTTTTGCCACGCCCCCTGTCAGCTGATCTCTCACTTCCTGTTTGTTTGGTGTTTGTGCTGTTGCAGCGCCGCGGGGGAAGAGGGGGTGGAAGTCCTTCTACGCCATGCTGAAGGGCATGGTCCTCTACCTGCAGAAGGTAAGCGTCTGCACTACGTTTCCCAGCAGCCCCTCTCTCTGTTTGTGTCCCCGGGTCAGGCGCAGGACAGGAAACGCAGCGAGCTGATTAGGCGTCAGCCTGTTTTTCTATCTGCACGGATTCCAGAGCGGCAGTTTTTAACGTCTCCGCCCACCGCCGCGTTCATCTTTAACTTTAGAGCTTTGATTAAAATATCTGAACTAGTGAGGCCTGCTTTACACACTGCCGCACAAAAGTAAGTGGACGGGTTAAACTATAAAGCGTGAGTACCCGTCCACATACTTATGGACTCCTCGCAGCTCCACTTTAACATGAAAACACAGATTTTTGTGCCATGAGAACTTTTTCTCTGAAACTTTGTCAGAGCTTTGAAAGAACCGTTTCAGTTTCAAAGATTTCTTTTTAACTCCTTTAATCAGAAACGGCGAGCGTTTATAGCGAGACAGTCGAGCTGGAATGTGGTGAGCATCGCGTTTAAGCGTCTTTCATGTTTGAGTTTCTGGAGAGCTGACGCCAATCTGATCCGCAGGACGAGTACCGAGCTGAGAAGGAGCTGACGGAGGAGGACGTGAAGAACGCCGTGTCCATCCATCACTCTCTGGCCATGCGGGCTGCCGATTACAGCAAGAGGCCCAACGTGTTCTACCTGCGGACCGCCGACTGGAGGGTCTTCCTGTTCCAGGCCCCGTAAGCACCTCAGTCTGTCTGTGTTAAGGGAGAGGGGGGAGGAGGGTTTCCAAGCAGCTTGCAGGCAGTACAAGAAGGACAAACAGCTTAAACTAAACCGGACGAGACAGGAAGTTACGGTGTTTCCTGTGTTTCCTGCAGGAACGCTGAGCAGATGCAGTCGTGGATCACGCGCATCAACGTAGTTGCGGCCATGTTTTCTGCTCCCCCGTTCCCGGCCGCGATCGGGTCCCAGAAGAAGTTCAGCCGTCCTCTACTGCCGGGATCCAACACTAAACTGTCACAGGTAAAAACGCCGTCGCCGTCCTTTTCAGCTCCGCCCACTTTCACCAGACTCACACCTCTTCCCCCACCCTCTGTCCCGACAGGAGGAGCAGGTCAAATCTCACGAGAACCGTTTCAGGGCGGTGTCCTCTGAGCTGTCTGACCTCACCGCCGCTACGCCGGACCGAAAGGTGAAAGGTCGTGAGCTGGAGGAGCAGAAACTCCGACAGGAGTACCTGGAGTTTGAGGTGAGGAGGTTAAAATAACCCGCAGGAAGTATTTCAGTACTTGTATTCAGTACTGAATCTGCACCTTATTATGGAGGACCAAAGCTGCCAAAAATAAATGTTTACAAAATAATTTTTAAATGCATTTCAATGAAATACGATATTCATTAAAAATAGTTAGCAGTTAAATTAAAACAAAGAAGTTAATTAATTAATTAATGATTTCGTAGAAAAAATTATTCCAGGCCAAGTATGGAGGACCAGAGATGCCAAAGTCCAAGTTAATTAGATTCACTACCTTATTCTTGTTTTTGACTTTTGATTTTTTTGATCGAGTCACTTATTTGTGGGTTTTTTGTTTTATTTTTGATTTTTGATTTTTTGTTTGCGGTTTTGGTCCTCCGTACCTTGGAACCAAACCCAGACGTTATTGGAGCAGACGATAACCGGAGTCGTGCTTTGTTTGTGGCGGCGTTTCATCTTCGTCTCGTGTTTTTTGTCTCCGGCTGAATGCGAAGCCGTAAAATGTCTTCTGCCTCGCGTCTGCTCGTCTTCGTCACAGACGGTCGCTGCATCAGTCTGTCGGGTGTCGAACAGGCTGCACACACTCCAGCACGCCGTGTTCTTAGAGGAAGGAACACAGCGCCGTTTTCCTGCCCCCTTCACACACAAGGTTTCGCCCTGATGTCACATAACAACAGAGATGCTGGAAAACCGGAGAGAAGCACCGTTATTATTAATAATAATAATAATAATGATGATTTATCAGGTCAGACTCTGAAAAGCCCCCTGATTGGTCCTCGTTAGACCCAGAACGGCACTTTCGTTGTTCACATCTCCTCCTTCTTCTCTCCCACAGAAAACCCGGTACGGTACGTACGCCATGCTGCTTCGGGCCAAGCTGGCGAGCGGCGATGAGGACCTTTCCGCCTTTGAGGCTCGGCTGTTTGATGACGGCGGCCTGCAGAGGGCGCACTCCAGCCCCTCGCTGCCCCAGGACACCACCAACAAGGAAAAGACCCGCAGCTCCAAGACGTCAAAGAGCCTGAAGGTCACGTCCTCCTCGACCTCCAAGGCCGGCGGCAGCAGCAGCAGGGAGGCGAGCAAGAAGAAGAACGGCGGTGGGAGCGGCCAGCGGGCGGAGCTGGAGAAACAGAGCAGCAAACAGGAGGAGGCGCCGTAAAGGGGTGAGGACGGCGTCGTGTAAGTGTCATGTAGCTGGAGACGGACACGGAGCATCATGGGTAGCAGGCTGACATCCTCCTTTAAACCTTTTCTGTTAAACCTCAGTCGCCTGATTGGCCGAGACGTTCGAGGTCCGCGGGAGAGGAGACGCCTGTCAGGTCTGAGGGCGACCCGATGGGCGAGTCGTCCAGGAAACACTAACACGGTTCATCGCTCAGCCGTCCCTTTATTTCCCATAGGCCTCAGCAGGAACGGACAGCTGCAGACTTTCAGAATAAAAGCTTTACTTCCTGCTGGAGTGTGAGTAGCCGCTCAGCTTTCAGCTGCAGCGGGAACTTTTTATTTTAGTCCTCGACCTCACCGCCGCCGCTCTGCTTCTCCCATTAACCCACAGGAGAGCGGGTTGCCATGTCGACGTTATGTGACGGACAGAGTGCGTGGGACTGTTGCCATGGCAACCGAGCAAAGGGGACAAGAGAGCGAGAGATAAACAAACAAACAAAGGGAGCGGCCACACAGGAACGCCGAACCTCCTCGTCCTCTGCACTCCACTGAGCGCGTGCGAGTGTGTGTGTGTGTGAGTGTGCACAGTAATCACAGTAGTGCTGCGTTGATGTGTAAATACAGCCTGAACATGCTGGATGGAGACGGGTTTTTAGTTTTTCTGACTTCTGCTGGAAAAAAACAGGCTGTACGGAAGACCATTAGTGACAAAAATCTGCTGAGGGAACAAAATAAAACTTCAGGAGTTCACACTGCAGAGAGCCAGGTGTCTTATTTATTCAGATTTTGATGTTTTGTTGTTTGTACTACTTGAAAATCTTTAACTTTAAAAACCACAAGTTAAAAATCTCAGTGTGAACTTTTAAATAAAAATATGAGGATAAATTTAAATTTAAGAGAGAAATTTTGGAAAATCGAACATTTTTGGTGAGAGTATGTTTAATTTTTTCTCTTGTTGAAAAAGTCGGATTTGTTTTGCAGCTGGTTTCACTCTGTGGGTTTTGTCACTAATGGGCTTCCATAGTTTCTGTGTGTGCTGGAGTCCGTCCACCTCATCGTCATGAGGACGGTGTTCTTCTTCATGTAAATCTCATTTAACATGTTTGTAAAGTGCTGTGGACCAAACAGGTGACAGGTGGATTCGGTCACATGACCGTAGGAGAGGAGGAGTTGAGAGTTATTATTGTGTAAACCTTTCTCGTCGTTGACATCCAGGAAGAAGCACCTGACAGCTTTCTGTTAAAGAGCCGTTTGTTTCAAATCCTGACCAGCGTGCTGATGTTCAGCAGCAGTTTCCTCTTTCAGCCACCAGGGGTCGCCAGAGTGCTGTAAGCGTCCACCAACATGTTCTTCACTGGCGGAGGTCGTCAGTCAGGGTGTTAATGTGACAGCGTGGTCTCGTCTGAGCTCAACGCTGTGTGGAAATGTTGTTTCCCACTTTGAGAGTTTAGATTACAGCCCAGAGCGTCTCTGACACCATGACTGAAAACGAGATGTGTGCCAAAAACTGAACATTAGTCCTGAATCACAGTGTTGATGGACGTGCGTTCAACCAGAGGGATCTAATCTGCTCTGTTTACATCCAGGTTCTGAGAATATTATAAATAATCTACACAATCCTAACGTCTCCCTCTGATCCGGTGAAGATGACTTCCTGTTCAGTAGGTACTCTTTTAATTCTGAAATAAGTGCTGACCTTTATTTTTTAGACAGTAAAATCTGTGACTTCAGGTGGATTTGAATATTGGCACTCTGTGACTTCTGTACCTCAGCAGGTCTGAAGCTCAGGAACAGGAAGTTTTTTTTATGTAAAGCTGCAGAGTTTGCACGATGCAGCTCATCAGGCTGACAGTGACAGGGAAGGCCTCCAGGTGGCAGCAGAGGATCAATGTTGAACTCTAACGTCAGGGAAAAACTCTGAAGCTTGTTTCTGTCACTGTTGGCCACGTAATGCTGGAACCGCCGGCGTCGTCTGTGGAGGAAACTCGAGGCTGTGGAAAAAAGAGAAAAAGGGGAAACGGCAGCTTCCACGCTGAAATCAGGAAAAACGTTCTGGACTATTATCTCCAGAACAAGCGTCTCCACGCTGTGTTTCAGCTGCAGGTACAACGCCACAGAGGGAACATTTCAAAGGTACCGAACAGAAATCAGTTCTTTGTGAACATTTTTACCTCATAACATGAAACCCGGGTCACTGGGAGTCTTCATGTGACTGAAAACAAGGAAAAAAACGCTTTTAGGTATTCTGGACACAAGAAGTCCGCTCAGTTTAAGCTGGCGTCTTTGGAAAAACCTGAATCCATCCTGAGTTTTAACCTGCATTCTGTCTAATGTCCAGCAGGGGGCGGCTTGTATAGAAGTGAACTTGTGGTCTCAGTTGCAGCTTTCAGGTCTTTGTTTATAAAACAGACTCATCGTAGTTTTGTCCGTGTTTGAGGTTTGCTCCCCTCGCCTTCTCGCAGTTCCCGACGTGAGGCTGGAAGATTCAGCTGGGGGCGTCTGTGGCATCAGCTAACAGGGCACTGCTGCAGAGCTGTGATTGGTCCATACCAGGAACACAGCCTGTAGTTAAAAGATGGACGGCGCTCTGGGGAACGAGTCATGTTTGGAGCACTTTTGAGGAACTGCGGCTCTGAATTGTTCGGCTCGTTCGCGACGCTCTCGTCTCGTTGGCCCGTCTCTGAGCACAGCTCCGCCGGTACCTTTGAAATGGCTCCGAACTCTCTGCTGATTCCTGAAGAGTCAGCATCCGTTTGAAAATCCATCCTTCTTCTCTTCAACATCAACACGCCTACGGCTGCAGGAATCATTTTTCCATATGTAGATGCAGCGTGATCTTTCAGATTAGGATGAAGGATGAGGAGGAGGTCGGGGTGGATGGAGGGTGAACAAAGCCCTCGGGTCTTCTGAGCTCTGGTTGAGGTTTAGGAAACCATTTTGGTTCAGTGTACATAAATCGTTTGTGGCTTTTTCCTGAGCCTGGACCTGGAGCTGCGCGCAGGTGACCGCCGGGCGGCAGGATTTGGGTCAGCGATGCCGTGGATCTCCGTGCGGAGAAATCGCTGCTTCGCCTGCTAACTTTTCTCGTTTCTGCTCCCGCGGTGCCGACTCCTATTTATCTCCCACATATCCTGTAACACTCCGTGTATTTCCGCACTGTGCAACGTGAAGCAGCGTAGGATGACTTTGTGTGAGCGTCGCGGCCGCTTTCAGCTCTTCGTCTGTGTCCTGTAAATAAATGTTCGCATTAACCTCGAGAAGCCATATCGTAGTTGGGCTGGACGCCTAGCTAGCACTCGCTGCGTTTTAGAGCACTTTGGTTTAGATATTTTAGAGTGACGCAGAGGTTGAGCCTCCTCAGAGAGGCGGCGCCATTAATTTATTCTGCTCGTCTCTCGAAGGACGACAAACTAGTTCCTGTGAAAACTTGCTTTGTTTTTGGGCTTTGCTGCGGCCTGAATGTTCGCCGCCGGCTCGCCGATTAGTATCTGTACATACGCTGTCACTTCCTGTGAGGTTTGGTATTAGTGAAACGCAAACAACTTGTTTGTATCATCCTGAAGGCTTCGAGGCAAAAAATAAAGAGATTTTCAAAAGAAAACATCGACGTTGAGTGTTTTTATTCAAAGGATCGTGAAGAGCTCCGTGCGAGTCACGGCTCCTCTGACTCGGTAGGCGTGGCTGGGATTTGAACCCAGCACCTTCGGTTTACAGGCTCACGTTTTAAGCTGCAGAACCTTGGTGCAACCTCACCTCATGCACCGACTTCAAGGAGCTGTGACAGTCCAGCCCCTTCGATGTGAAAACACTCTTAATGATTGTTATCTGCTTAATGTCTCCTCTTAGTAGTTTTAACATGATTCCTGTCATCTGTATGCAGACGCTGTCATTTCTATTAAAACCCGCCTCTCTTTTACTATTCAGCCATTTTCTGGAAGCCTGCCGAGGGGCAGCACCCGTTGGTTTCAAAGTTTGAAAGGCTTCTGGTGCCTCGCTGGTTATCAAAAGCTCCAGCTGCTAACTCAGAAACAACTGTTGAAAACGACCTTAGAAGAAATGTTTATATTCATGAGCATTTTTACATTAATAGAAGAATGAACAACAGTGAGGAATTATTCATTCAACAGTATTTGTAAGAAACATTGCATATTATATTATATACGAGGGCCAATGCATTTTCATTTAAGAATCAAAGTATACGTTCATTTAAGAGAAAATAAATAGCAGATTTTTGTTTTGCTTTCAAGAATGCTAAGTTTGAACATCTAAACGTCTCTGTGATGACACGGAGCTCCTGTTTGGCTTTTGTTAGCTTTTTAGGATGGAGGTCATCATTTTTGCCACTAAAGTAAAATTCCATCCATCAGGCAGATTTCATACCTGCTGATCTCTAATGTGGAACTTGACCTGCAGTGGCAGGACTATAGCTTCACAGCATAAGTTAGCAGGACGATTGTAAGAAGTAAACCACCTCTGTGGCACAGAAAACCAGGATCGACCCTGAGGTTATCGGGATGAGTCAAAGATCCTGTTTCCTAGGCCTCTAATACTATGAAGAAAGACTTTAAGCTTGTCTAAGTAACTTCAGGGTTGACGCTGGGTTTTATTTTACAATCATTGAAATTTTGTATGCATGTATAGAAACATTAATATTACTATATGATTCTTTAATGTCATTTCACTGTACTTGCTGTCAGGGCGCCGATGTCTTTTTAAACTGACCCCAGAGCAGAGACGACGGAGCTGGTTAGCAAAACAAAAGTGAGCCTTTGAACAACTATGAACTGGGAAAACGATGATGACTGCGGTGAGGAACAACAGACCAGGGCCGTGCAGAGAGGTTTAAAGGGGCGGGTGCCCAAAGTTAAAAAGGGGCACATTGAACCAGGCTGAATAACAACAACACACATTCATCAAGAGTCTAATATGGGAAGGGCAGGGCTGTGTTGATCTGAGACTGTAGACATTAAAAAGTCCACAGGAGAGATGGTAGCAGATTAAACAAGTGTCATGAGATAATAACAAAGTGCAAAGATTGGTGACAGCGCTTGGAACCATAAGGACACAAAAAACTGTGAGAAATAATTTAGGCTCTGCCTGTGAATCACTCTTTGCTTCTCTTCTTCCTTCCTTCCATCATTTCATATATCACTCTCCACTTGCTGTCTATGTGAGAACAAGGCACAACTTGCTATTGCAATAAACTATAATCTAATTATCCACACCTAACAACTCCAGCACTTAATCTATAATAAAATGATGACAGAAAAATGTTATAGCCCTGCCTTTAGTAGCCTCACACAGCTTCTACTGTTTCCTCCTCATGTCCTTACCAGGCATGTCTGCACAATGTTATATCATGAGTAATATTTTTTTTTTAAATCCATCTAAATAAAACACACACATGCACGCACACACAGTGACATGTTAGACCTTCTTCAGAATACTGTATATACTATGGGCATCACGGTGCTGATCCAGAATCCTTACATATTTATTACTAGAGCTACAATAATAAAGCAATGAGGAGGGGGAAGTAATAAATATGAAATAATGTATTTATGATGATTCCATGTGTTTCACTATCCACTCTGTGCAGGGCAAAGCTTATTACATGTTTAAACTGTAGAGATACAAAAATTTTACAGCTGTAAAATCCAACTTTTGTCTTATTTAAAATATAAATCTAATATAATCTGCTTCTTAATGTATGTTCTTTAAAATACAGCGTGTGTTTTTTAAAATATTATAAAAATGCATAATTATGTGGACATGCATATTAGATCATTTTTTAGTGAAATATAATCCCTCCAGAAAGGCAGGAAAAGCCCAGAAACTTACTTTAAAACTAAATATGTTCCCTAAATATGTGACACAGCTGCAGACCCATGACAGCCTTACACAGGTAGCCAGCAGCTATGACCAGCACTACCTGTGCAGTTAATAAAAGGACAGGTAATGTTTGTCACGCTGTTGCACACACAGCACGCTCGTTTGTTTCAGTTCGTCAGTCCAACGTGTACGTAATAAGCTACTACTCCTGTGTGCTACACACTACGGTGTGCGCTGTACACCTACTTACTGGTTGTGTCGCATCAGTCTGTGTTTCTCCTGCAGCTCCGGACCGGAAAAAATGCGCGTGCTCTTTGTGAGCTCGTTCCCGGCTCGTAACCAGCGCGTTCTGCCGTCAAGGGCGATCATTGGTTAAATGTGGTCATGTGACTGATGCAAGCCAGATCCTTCTATTTAGCAAAACTGTGATTAATAGTTAAATATTATTGTTGAGGAGCACAGACAGGACTCCGCACACCCACATTAAAAATTATTATTTTTTTAAAAGTTGCCTCAACAAAAGGGCACTTTGGGCACCCATCAGGAAAGGGGCGGGTGCTCAAGCCCCTCTAGCCCCCCCTCCCCCTGCATGTGCCTGCAACAGACGACCGAAACACACAGGCTGTATCCCAATCCAGGGTCTGCAGCCTTAAAGGCCGCATTTTAAGGCCGATTACATGGCCCAACATATCCCAGAATGCATAGCGCGGCGGTGGGTGTGGATAATTTTGCAGGAAAAAAAAAAACGGCGGATGAGGGGCGGCCGAAGAGTGAACTTTAAGTACTGAATATGATGTCACTGATTTATGTGCAAATGTTTAATAACGAAGAACATTAAAACATGACTGTTGGCCACATGTCGGCAAAGTCATGTGACATTAGTGACGTTTGTGCTAACTTGGTTTTAAAGCCTTTACTTTAAAATATACGCCGTTCAATAGCTGAGCTTCATCTTACAGAGAATGATCAAAGCTCATGTAGAAACAAACACATGAACAAAAGATTTTCTCCTTCATTTCTGTCAAACACAGCTGCATGACACGTTTCCAGCTGTTAGTATCATGGTTGCTAGGCAACCTGGGCATCACAACGGAGGTTAGACCGTCCCATTTCACAAGCCTCGCACTTCCGGCCTTAGCGGTCTTTAAGTACGCGGCCCTTGAGGATCGTTGAGGCTGCAGACCCTGAATTGGGATACAGCCACAGACTAGAGGTAATCTGGGGAGTGGAAACACATGAGGAAACAGCTGACACTAACAAACCTAACGACTCTGTCAAAATAAAACAGGAAACACTGAGAAAACACAATAATCAAAGAATAAAACAGGAAATACACAAAACACTGAGTGGCAGACCCGGTGCTGTGACACAGACAGGACTTTGTACCTACGCTGAGGCTACTACTGGCTAATCTTCCCTCCCTCACATAGTGACAGTTTTTCCAGCAATGACATCATCTAGTAAATGAATTCATGGCGTATGCCAAATTTGGCAAGTTCTGGTCATGAGTTATCTAAAAATAAATCTGTTCGTCACACAAAGAAACAACTTGATCAACAGCCGATAAACTCATGTCATTGAACTTGGTCTCCCACTCGTATCTAAATATGCGTCTGAGGTCTGATCGGGTGAAGCTGGTTCTGCTGTAGGTTACCAGTGTTGCACTGTGCTGTGAACACTGAGGAAGTTTACCCACACACACAGACCAGTTCGTCCTCTTTGACTCCCACCACCCTCGGGAACACAAACTGGGAGTAATCAGGACAACACAGAAAATGTTCCCACAAAGGAACACACATGTGCAAAGGAGGCTCTTAAAACAAGGTTATCATCAAATCAGAGAAGCTGCACAGAAACGAAGGTCAGACACCAACGAGGGAGAATCAGAAGGACAAACAGGAAGTCAGGTTTGTCAGACAGTCTTCTCCCAGCACGATGTCCCAGTGTAGCTCAGACACACAACAACACAGCAGTGCAGGGAGGACCTCTGCACAGGAGACAGATGCAGTGAAAGAATCCATGATGCAGTCTGAGCTCCTCCGTCTCCAGGTGGATCAATCCTGTGCTGATGGTGAGCCGCCACTTTTTGTTCGCCTCTTGGATCAGAGTTAAAATCCTCTTGCTGAGAGATTACGGTGTGTCAAACACCTGAGACCGCGAGCTTAGCTCCTCCTTTAAACTTACCTCAGAAAACGCGGCCACATGGCGGGCAGGTCGCCGTCTTTTCATTCTGGTAAACTTCAATGTTTATTTTTAATTCCTCTCTGAAGTGCGGTCTGATTGGCTCATATTTCACATCAAACTTATACGTTTAGTTTTGGTATCGTCACTTTATTTTTGAGGTGCTGGGATCGTCCATATCAGGGAGCAGGCGTGCTGCGTTTCAGACCGGACAGAAAATGGGAAATTCCAGTTTCCAGAATGGAGAAGAAGCAGCTCAGTGTGAAAGTGAAACAACAGATTTATTGATCATTTCATCCACCCAACTTTTCAAAAAGGTTATTGACACAACACACATACTCTTTAATAAAGTGAAATTATTACAGGAAAATGAAACATAAGTTAAAAAGAGCACGCTCTGAGATCTATGGTACAGTTTCAGCGTCGATTCGTCCATCCTCTGTATTTGTTTTATAAAAAACTTCATCTTGATTCGCTGAGCTGGATTTCAAATGTTCGTCTCGATCCTACAGGAAGCAAACGTTTACAGTCCGATCTCTGAAACCCGCTGCAGGTTTCTGATGGATCGCAGATAGATGGTGCTCGTGACGCACTCGTCACTGCACGCCCGCGGGCGGCTCCACGTCCTCCATTGGTTGGCTGCCGAAGCCGCTGTCGACAGTGACGTCTGATTGAAGAGAAGAATAAGAACGAGGTGAGTGGGTCTGTTGGACGTAACAAAACGTAAGCAGCACTTCAATGTTAGATGTGAGACTAAAAACAGATTCCAGTCGTCGCTGTTCTGCACATGCTCAGTACCGTCCTGCTCTATCGCTGCAGCGTGTAAAACATCAGATCTGAGCAGAGCTAACGGACGCCTCCGTCAGTTACCTGTGTTGTGTTTGTCGTCTCGGAGCTCGGCGTTCCTCAGCAGTCGGACTCCTTCTGTCAGACCGAGAGACTGCAGAGCTTCAACCAGGCCTTCGACTGCACCTCCACCCAGCTGCAAACACACACAAACGTTTAATCTGACCTGCAGCTGTCACAAAGCACACCTCTGCAGCTTAACGTGGAAGACTGCCACGAGCTCCTGTGAGATACATGAGTCACACTGCTGCAGTACCCACATACTCCACCAGGAGGAGCCCATGACATTCAGTTTGTTTCAGTTCTACAGAAAATCACCGAAGTCCCCTCCAGGTGCTTTACGCGGTACGTTAGAGACTCGGCAGTAATAACAGACGCGTTGCTGCTCACAGGTGTCACAGGTGTGTCTGACAACCTGATCGAGATAAACAGGAAACGTCCCTCACAGAGTCTTCCTCTAAATAATAAACTGACAGCGATCATGTGACTGTGTGCACAGGAAGTAGCAGCACAGCTTACGGAAACATCTATGAGCACCAGCGATGCTTCCTGTTTGTGTCGCAGAGCCGGGGCGTGGCTGGCAGGTGAGCTGTTACCTGCAGCTGATTTCAGGGTAAAGACCCTAAAACGGTGGCGAGGACGAACTCCCTGTTAACAGGAAGAGACCTCTAATTGACTCGGGCAGAGGGAGAGGCGGACACGTGGGGTGCCATCACGTGAGGCCGGCTGTCAGACGTGACCCCGCGCAGCCTCAGCGAGGCACGTGTGCAGTGGGCGTGGCTCTTACCTTGTAATGGCGCAGCAGCTGGCGGCAGGGCGTCGGACTGTCCTGGTACAGGTGAGTCAGCGTCATCATGCCCAACTTCTCCGCCAGTTTCTTCCAGGGGACGTCGCCGACGCTCAGCACGTTCACGAGCCGTGACAGCGTGTCCTCGTCGAGCCCCGCGCGCTCCACCTCTGTGGCGGCATCGCAGCTTCACGTTAGCTTGTTTTTAGTAACATCTGAAAGCCGATCAGCTAAAAAGAGAAAACCGACAAACCTTCAGTGCTGCTGGTCGTCGGTCTGATGTTCCCGCTGCCGCGGCGATCCGACTTCGGACTCTTAGATGGCGACAACACTTTCCTGACCTGAAGAGGTGATGTAGCCACACACAACAGCTTCTCTGTTAGCGTCCTCACAAACCGTAACGACGTTCAGAAAATGCCACCTGAGGGTGTACTCTGATTACTCTGAATCGATTACCCCGCTGTTTACGCAGTTGGTCGATCACATGTACATCTGTCGTCTCTACATCTGGAAAATATGCTTTTATTTTGAAAGTACAACTTACCTTTTGGCATTTAGCCAGGTCCAGGGGGGTGTGGCCTCCTGCAGGTCTCTTGCGGGGATTGGATGTCTTTGGGGCGACCTCTCGCTCTTTCTCTTCTTCTCTGATTGGTTCATCTTCATCGTCTGAGGAGGAGGAGCTGAAGAAGAGCGGCTCATCGTTCTCGATGGACTTATCAGCACCTGAGGAACAGCCCACCTTTAATCACCTGTTTGTTAAACGTGGCTCCGCCTCCCCATGTGTGCGTGTCTCACCTGCAGCGATGAGCATGGAGCAGAAGGTCGGCGAGCTGAGGCTTGCGGCTAGGTGGAGCGGCGTGTTTCCTCCAAACGTGCAGGCGTTAACGTCAGCTCGGAGCTGGAAACACAAAGACATTAATGACATCAGATTCACACTGCCGGTTGATGTAAAGAAGCTCCGCCCCCTGCTGTGTCTCGTTACCTCGGTGATGAGCAGGCAGGCCACCTTGAACAGGTTTTCTCTGACGGCCAGGTGGAGGGCGGTGTTCCCGCTCTTCTGCTCAGGCTCGTTTATTTTGGCTCCGCCCTCCACCAGCAGACGCAGGCAGCGCTCGCCGTCCCTCCTCACAGCCAGGTGAAGTGGGTGGAGGCCTGACGGAGAGAAACGTTTCGGTTACTTTCAGCCTTTTATATTTCTGTGTGTGTGTGTGTGTGTGTGTGTGTGTGTGTGGGGCATCCTCTCACCGTGGAAATCAGGCATGTTGACCAGGTGGGCGTGGCATTCTCCCAGGTGAGCCAGCAGGAAGCGAAGAATGTTGTGGTCCCCGGCCAGCGCCGCCAGGTGGAGGGGGGTACGGCCATCTTTGTCCACCAGGCTGGGGTCAGCCCCCGCCTTCAGCAGCACCTCCACCACCTTCACCTGCCGTGTGATCACCGCCAGGTGCAAGGGAGTCTGCAGAGGAGGAGGAGTCAGCGGTCACGTGATAAGGATGTTTGCAGCTTCCTGCAGCGCCCTAACCTGCCCAACAGGTGTGTGCTCCGTGCTCCGATCAGAGCACAAACACTCCAAACAGGAAAAACTTCCCAGGACTTTACCTGCGCATCTGAAAACACCTGATCTGCCAGTTTCTGCTTACCTGTCCTCAGACTGCAGCTAAAAAGATGAGGCGAGTTCTAGTTTACCTAGTAACCTGTAAACTATGCAGGATGTTATTACCTGTTACAGCTGGGTTTACTCATTATCTACATCAGACAGGAGGGGGAGGAGCTTACCTGCTGGAGGTGGTTGGCTGTGTTGATGATGCCTTGCTGCTGGCTGCTGAGCAGAGTGTGGATCAGCTGCTGGATCACACCTGTCTGATGATGGATGATGGCCAGGTGTAAAGGTCTGGAAGGAGAAACAAACACGTGAAGCCACCAAACAAACCTCAGAGGAGAAACTTGCTGTGATTGGTTCTCAGAAACACTCACGTGTCTCCGTTTCCATCTTGGATGCCACACAGGTGTCTCTGGATGGCGAGGAGGACGCGAGCGTCTCCAGTGCTGCAGTACTGCAGCAGGGCGGTGGCGGTCTGCCGGGCGCTCTGAGAGACTCTGCTGTTGAGGGCAGCAGCTGGAAACGCAGCACAGGTGGAGGTTCAGGTGAGAGAGCGTACAGCGGCACGTCATCGGCGTACGACGAGAGGAGAACAGTTTTGTTTCTTACCGATCTGAAGGAGCTGCTGACGGAGCGGCGAGTCGCTCTGTCCTCCTGTCTGTCTGTCGGTCTGCTGCTGCTGCTGAGCAGCACCTGACTGAGGGGCGGAGCCTGACATCTGAGCCCCTCCCCCATTACCGAAGCCAGAGAAAGAGACATTAAAAAACCCTCCCGTTCCTGCTCCTCCCCCGGCTCCATTCATCTCCTGGTGGAACTGAAATCCTGCAGAAAGAAGATTCAAAACTCAGGATGGCTGAGGAAAGCCCGGCGCCGCGTCCGTTTGAGTCTGAGAGACGCCTTCCTCGTGTTCATGCGAGGAAATCCCCCTTCTCATGCCAATCTTAGAAACATTCCTACCTCCTCCTCCTGATCCACCAAATCCCCCGGCTCCTCCTCCTCCTCTTCCTCCTCTCCAGTGCTCATAGTGAGGCAGCGGCTTCTGCTTCTTCCTCAGCACCTCCTCTTTGTCTGCGAGGGAGAGAAGACGAGACGATGGTGACGGAAAACAAACTAGAAAGTGCGCTTTGTGTCTCTCGCTGCTGTGTAATGAACACCTGAGTGAGTAGGTGAGGACTGAAAGTCTGTGCATGGCAACAGTTTCCACTGTGGGAAACCCCAGAACTGTGACCTTTAACCCCAAACATCTGCGAGCCTCTGTGGGGATTTACCGGCAGCGCCCGGTTAGAATGTGCTGTGTGCAGCGTGGCGGCTCACCTAGGACTTGCGGGATGTAAGTGAACTGTTTGGGGTCACTGCTGTCGCCCGCCTTCTTCCTCCTCAGCTGCAGGAAGACGGTGACGGGCCGCTCGATCTCTGTGCTGTGATAGGCCGGCGTTTTGAACACGATGGCGTACTGCAGGGAGGAGAACAGTTACTCAGTGTTAAGTGTTTTCTTCTTCGTGGCCTCTATTAGACCAGCTTTGCATGAGTGAAGGCTCGAAATAATCCTTCTTTACATTACACAGCCTCTCAGATCACCCTTGGCCTAAAATAAGCTGTTGTAGCTCCTCCCCCTTTAAGACAATGCCAAAGAGCCTCCAACACCACGGAGAACCGCCCGTGTATGGTCTTCCTGTTCCACAGGGGGCGCTCTTGAGCTGGTAAAAGCGTCTTTAACAGACTGGAGAAAAAAGTTTTGCTGGTTTCTGTGAGTATCAGGAACATCACAACAGCACAAGCCGCTTTACAGCATCCTAAACCCTTAACCGACCAATCAGCACGCAGTAGCAGGACAGCAGTGCCTTATGGGAAACATCAGCTCCACTGCGAGCCAAACTAAGGGGCTGGTTCCATTTCAGTTCAGACATGTGATCCACGATGGATCTCTACTAAATAAACGCCTTATTCCTCTCTGAGCACGCTCACAAATGCAAGACTTTAAAGTGGGTGGGGCTTCTGTGGCTGGGAGCTACCTGCCCTTTGTGACATCATACAGAGCAGGAGTAGAAAAACCTGAGGTGAGTGCAGTGATGAGAGCATTTATAAAAACACTGACAGTCGTCTGTGTTCACTGTGCACAGCTGCAGTGCGTCACATGACTTCCTCTTTAATGACGTTACACATGCTGTGCTGTGCGTGGGGGCTTTCCTGCACATCGAAAAAAGCCACCGACACTTTATTAATATTATTTTCACAATTTTTAACGTCACACACCACAAACCCACAAACTGCAGGTTTATTGTGTTGAAGGCTGCCTCTGTTTGTCTCTCGGCGACTCAGACATTTCCTACGAAGCAGATCTGAGACGGGATTTCTGGCAGAGCTGCTTCCCCCAAACGCAGCCTCAAGCTGAAGCTGAGGCAGGTGAACTCGTCCAGCGGGCAGATGTGTCTGCAGCCCGTTTGGAGGAATTCCCCTCAGAGCGCGCGCACACACACACACACACACGCGCACGCACGCACGCACGCACGCACGCACACACACACACACACACACACACACACACATGCACACACACACACACACACACACACATGCACACACACACACACACACACACACACACACACACACACGCGCGCACACACACACACATACCCCAAATGTAACCCTGACACTAAAACCACATTTTGAGTCTCCAACTTGTGGGGACGGGATATTGGTTCCCACACACACACTTACCTGTTTGTGGACGTCCGTAGGTGAGAAGTCCCCAAATGCCTCCCAGCATCCGTCCTCGTCCTCCTCGTAAAACCGGATCTCGATGTCATCTGAGGAGCACAGAGGCATGATGGGATATGTCTGCAGCCTGAGCGGCGGTGAAAACAAAGCGCTGGAGGTTTGTTGTTTACCTTTCTGGACTTTGTCGCAGAGCAAGAAGATCTCGTCTCCTCCGAGCACCGAGCCGCACGTCTTATCCATGCGGGAGATCTTCAGGTTGGAGGCGTTGGGAGACTCTGCAGGAGGAACAGATTTTTATCAGAGCTGAGCTTCTGTCAGCGTCTGCAGTGCGGTTCATTTTCTGCTTCTTCATCAGTTACATTGTTTACTTTAATAAACAAACTGGTTACTTCAGCACTAAACACGTCTGCAAATACAGCTCATCGTTACAAAGTTCACTGCGCTCAGATCAGCTGAGCAGGACGCTCAAACCTCTATCCAATCAGAGGCCTGAGGACGCTGCATGGTCAGCATTGATTTCGTCCACCTCTGCAGCACAGCGAGCTCTCGTCTAAGCAAATCTTTACTGAGGACTCACTGCTGTCGTAGATGGGGTTGGAGACGACGGGCTTCAGCGCTCGGGTGAAGGCGCCGGTGCTGTCCTGCAGGTAGGCGGTGAACTTTAACCTGACGATGTTCAGGTCCATCGTCTTCCCTAGCTCCTTGGCCTCCTTCACGATGGCCGACTCCTCGACATCTGCAAACACGCACGAGTTCGACACCTTTTATTCTGCTCGTCCCGCTGAGCTGATCGCTACGTGTACGGTCTGACGTTTGTGTGCGGACATGACAGCACGGCATGTTCTGATGCTTAAAGAAACAGGAAGTTCAAAAACTGAAAGGAGAATTCTGACTTTCTGTTTCTGAACGTCTGAAAGCAAAACGATTACTTATCGTTTCTGAAAACGAACAGCAAACCATTTTAAACGGTGACAAAGCGAAACAAAGACTCAGGACTGAGGTGTTCAGGTGAGTCTACCTGTCAGGTGACAGTGCGGCCCTTTGAGCCGCTTCTTCTCTTCTCTCAGCCTCCGGGTCAGAACTTCAACCACACCCTTCTTGGTCACATGGAGGATCCCCAGGTTGCTGAACCTACAGGAAGTGACATCATCCATTATGCACAGTCTCTTTTCTACATAAAGGTCGTGACTGCAGTGAAACACAGGCAGCGATGTGTTCAGTGTGTTTTTGTTTTTCTCTCTGGGTTTTTTCATTGCAGTAAAGATTCCCAACACTTTGCTGGATTTCATCTGAATCTCAGACAGAAAGCTGCGACTTCCTCTTTGGACTTTTCCCTCACAGCAGCACAAAGAGGCACAAACACACAAACCGTCTGCCTCTCTGTCTTTAAACTGTCTGACACTAAATCCAAACTTTAGAGCAACAAAGAGCACATCGAAAACAACATCCAACTGACAAAGAAAACGAAATAACAATAAAATAAATATTAAATAAAAAAGATTCAAAGTGACCAAAGACTGACTAGAAGCTGACTCTGAGGGGGTCCTTGTGTTTTTTAATAATAATAAGGCCAAGGGGAAGTAAATAAAAAGGGAGGGGGTAATAATGCCGTGATGTGATTGGATACTGACGAGGCGGTGAGGTCGTTGGGGCCAATGTCGATGGTGCAGGTGCCGTTTTCGACGCAGTGGCGTCCAACCAGACTGTGGGCGTGGACGCGAGGAGGGTCGGTGTGCGTCACTAGCTGGACCTCGACCCGGGCCAGACCCACGTAGTTATTGATCTGAGGAACAAAGACAGTATTACGGTCTGCACGCCACAGGCGGGCTTCAGGTTGGACTCCATGAACAGCTTTAATAAAAATGGTGGATGTTCTGGTTAAAGGTGTGTAAAGATGAAGGCTGGAGGTTCTGCAGTGGTGAACTTTGAGCCACGTGTTGCACAATTATTACACAAACATCAGAAAACGTATTGTGGGAGAACGTTTCAAAACCTGCTTTAGGACACGAACGATAACGAGCCCAGCGTGGAGCCCTGTGGGACACCGGCTTTTACGTCATTACCACACACGCGTGGCTCTCTGCGGATAAACATTTATGTTTATTATTGCTAAGAGCTCCTCCGAGCGTCTCCACGCACAGGGAGATCAGGTGTAGTACCGAGCTCTCCCACATTTCCTGTCCTGAAAATACCCGATAAAAAAGTTCCAAAAAGTCTTTAACTGTAAATATAGAGAGACAGCACGAACAGGGACGCTCATCGGATTCCCTGGATGCAAACTGTCACCGATCAGTGTGCGTGAAGAACATTTGTTCCTCAAACTGTCGTGAAGATCGGTACAAATGTGGCGCTCGCCCCCACCTGGCTGGAAACTCCACGTCCACATTTCCCGATCAGCACTGATTGATTATTGGATCGTTCATCCAGAAACAAATGTCCGAGGGTTTGTTTTTTAAAACGACCTGACTGAGTTCAGTTTTAGGTCGACGTACAGAAACATTGACCGCCGGAGAGGTGAACGTGGCAAAATGCCGAGGTTGTTATTGACGTGTGTTACCCACCCTCACTGTGGGGTACGTTCTCTTGTTCTTCTCGCTGGAGGCCCCCGGGAGCCCGCCGTGTGATGGACCCTCGCACTCATAACGGAAACGAAATCCCCTCTGTAAACACACACACGTTAAAGATAAGCACAGCAGTCAAGATAAGGGAACATCTGTATTTGTTTCCCTGAGCCGTCACGCTCACAGTTTCACTTTCTCTTCAAAGCAGTGCATGAATTCAACAACATTTAAAACAAGGCGACGGGTCTGAAACTGTTGTTCATTTCATTACAAACAGCTGCTGTGTGCATGACTCGTGATCTTAAACTTTATTAAAACTTTATTCTGAAGAAAAGCTAAAAATGCGACTGCATATCAGAGCCGGTGTGCAGGCTGTGGTGCTGTGAGCGTTTGCGTCACTACTTCAGCACTGGTTGCGTAAACTCGGCACTTCCTTTGTCTTCAGAGCAGAACTGAGCGATTTGCATAGAGACAGTCGGCAGACACGCAACCTTTAGCAGCAGAAACTCCCTGTTTGTGCTCGTCGGCTCTGTCCCGTGTTCTTATATGACTGTTGGGAAAACCCTGGATAAAAGGAAGTGACTGTTGTATTAACGTGCGGATCAGCCCGCCGGGGAAGCACCGCTCTGAGTCTGAACGAAGTCTCTTCTTCCTGTTTGAGCTTCAGCTCAGGTCGGAGCTTTGAGCTCATTCATCACCTCACGCTGTTCAAATCCTTTGTTTGTTTGCTTTGCCATGCAGGGCATCGTTCGGCTTCACGTTACACACAACAACAAACACATTTTTGTGTCGTGCTGCTGGTGTTACGTCATCACGCTGCATCCCACCACAGCTGTAGACTTTGTATTGTCAGAGCTTTTCTACTTCAAACTTTAAAACATCAGGATAAGACGTTAATGTTATGATGTCTGTGGTAGGCTCAGGGGAATAAAACTGGACTGGGACAAAGCAGTGAACCTGACTCTGATCCCTGTGGGACACCATCAGCAGCTACAGCACTTAATGGACCGTTCGTCGGTAATGCTGGCGTCTGTTAATCACTCCACCGGTGAATAAAATTCAAATGAGGACTAACAAAGGAACAATCACGTTTAAACCATTGTTGAAGATCTGAACCACCAAGAATCCAGGTTTATCAGGCCGTCTGTGTCTTATTGCTACGCTATATTGTTGACGACTGCTTCGATCTTTATCTTTGTCACCTCCATGTTTCCACTGCAGTCTTTATCCACCCACCGCTGCCTTGTCGTGTTTGTAACAGGAAGTAAGATGTGAGTCTCACCTGTTTGGGCTCTTCGATGATCTGAATGTACGGGCCGTGAGCTACAACACAAACACAGGTGAAGAAAAAACACTCGTCAGTCGCTGTGACTGATCATTTCTCAAAATCATCATCAACTTTCACTATTTCATCAGCGAGAAGCAAAATGTTACCAGACGTGAGTAAATTCTAGAAGGTTCTAGATGACCAGGTGTTATTCGCTGGAGTTTTGTGGAGTTTCTTGTAACATGTTACAGTACTGATGCCCACTAACCGACACACACACACACTTCTGGGTATGAAACCCAGACTGTACATGTTTCTAAAACTGAGGGAGGGTACTGGGGCGCCCCCAGGGCAGGATCAGAGAGCTGCGTCCATCCTGAGCTGTTTGAGGTTGTAGCAAAACCTAAAGATGGTGAAAGGCTCTGGACTTCACAAGGCTTGGTTTCAAACACACTCGTGTGTTCTCAGGAGCTCCTGACTCCAGCCTGACCGTGTTCTCAGTCAGACCCGTTAATGGTTCACCTTTGACCTTTTTAAACCAGATGTTGTGGTGCAGTGAGATGCTTCAGACAGGAGGTCAGTGTGTTAAAGGCAACAAACTGACTTAAATAACAAACACAAATGAGAGTCTGCAGATTGATGTTGTTTCCTACAATGGCACGCATCTTTTTTCTGATTAAGGAGGCAAAAAATGAGCTGGGAGTTCAACCTGTTCCATAGTTTGACGTGACTGTGACATCGTCCTGAATGCTCACCTGTCTCAGGCATGAAGGGCTCTGTCTTTATGTCCACTGGAATATAGTCGTACGGCATGAACTGCTGCAGCTGAGGACGAACAAGCAGAAACATCTTTAACAGAGCGTCGATCGATCGTCTTTACAGCTCAGACCTTTCAGTACCATCAGACTGTGCTGTCGGTGTAAAAGCACATGTTACAGTTGTGATGTATAAAGGCAGCGGGCCCAATGTCGATCCCTGTGGAACACCTCCATCACACAGGAAGCGGCTCGTTCGTTGTGCCTCACTCTGTGGCTTACGATTGGTCGCTGGCGGACATTCCAGACTCCAGTTGCCTAGGTAACCCTTGTAAAACAGTTTCAGGGGCTTCATAACGTTCCTGTGAATCATCGATTTATCGGCAAAACTGACACATCCCTGGTATCAAAATGATTGATCAGTTAAACGTGAATCATTAGCGCTGTAAACCCCCTCGCAGCCCCTCAGATTTCTGCTTTTTAACGAGTTTCAAACGAATCGGTTATTTCTTACCGTAACTGAAGCACTCTGTTCTTTAACTGCCTCCACTTGTTTTACACCTTTCTGCATGATTGCATTCAGCTGCACAGAATTCACTCATATAGAGAATGAAGAAGATTTTAAATGTCATTTTTGGGATGCTTTACCAAATTTAAGCTTGTAAGTTGCACATTAATCCTGAGCCACGTCTACAGGAGCGACAACTGCGGCCGTCCTAATGAACGCACCGCGCTGAGCTCGTACTCCAGCAGCTAACCTGAAGCAGACACCCAGTGCAAACATCTGGAGCCTGTTTGGCTTGTGGTAGGCCTCCTCAGTTAATGAGAAGCAGGAACAACTTTATTCAAACGCGTTGTTGTTGCATCAAAGCGAAAACGAGCAGCAACCGACTGAAGCTCTGCGACGCTTCGTTGTGTCACCTGCACCTCTCGCCTGGTTAAATACAAAGCTGTGCTTCTTTGAATGAGAAGTGGCTTCCTCTTTAACTGGAAACGGTGTCATTGCTCCCGAGTCAACATCCAACACTGATCCGATCCTCGCGCACCGTATGAAAAGTTTTCTGAACTGGTTTTGTGTCGCTGCTTCCTGCTGAGGTCTCCACAGGTTTACAACAAAGAGCCCACCGCACGCTTTGATTTCAGGCTTTGATGTAAACGCGTCTCTTCTTTTAGACATCAAATAAAACTTCACAGATGTGCAGAAAACCTCTGAATCCACTCAGGATGATGTAATCAGAGGAGACCTGAAATCATTTCCACGTTCTCGTGTCAGAACGAACGGTTAGAGCGAGGCTCAGGCACGCTCGCTGATCAGCTGGATTAAAAACACACTTCCTGTAGTGGAGAGAATAAAGACAAATGTAGAGAAAGTACTTACGTCGTGCTCGTAGCCGCCGATGAACTGGGCTTCAGTCATCCTGCAGCACAAACAGAGACAGTCAGTGAGAAGCGTTGAGAAAGTCAGAGGCGTGTCGGAGGAACCATCGGCCGAGCCGAGTCGCTTTAAGCCCCCTCAGGCTGAAGCTGAAAGTCCCGAGAGGCGGACAAAGACACAAGAGCGCAGCAAAGCGATCCAAAGTTCAGCAGTTTCACTTTCACGCACTCAAAAACTGCACGACCTCTCTCCTTCCCTCCTTCTTCTCTGCTGTTTGTCTCTAATCTCCCCCCTCTCTCTCTGCCCCTCCCCTTCCCGTATCTCGCTCTGCTTTCAGTCACTTCCTGGAAGTGGCTGAGCTGAGGAAAACCCCCAGAATCCCAGGCCTGCAGAGAGAGGAGGCGGGGCTACAGCTGCTGATGTCACTCTGCTGCTGCCGGTGAGGCAGACGAGGAAGAAGAGCAACAACAAACAAAAAGAAAAACAGAGATAAACATTCGAGCTGAAAAATAAAGACAGAGTCGACATCCTGAGACAGTTAAAGTCTTTAAATAACACTCATGATGGTGTGAACGACTTCTACAGAAACAGCTTCGAATGGAAGCAGCCGTGTGGAGCTTAAAGAGCAGTAAATAACTACAGCCGCACTCTCACAGCTTATTTCACCTCATCAGAGCGTAAACAGCTGATGAGGTCTGCAGCACAGTCACGAGAGAGCGGACGAGAAACCGGCCCGACAGCGTTCAGCCGTCAGACCCCAGCAGTTTAACACTGAGACAAAGCAGCTGATTAAAGCTGAAGCCCAGCGTGAAGCTAGAACCAGCAGACAGGGACGAACCTGCAGAGGTTACAGCTGTGAACGGCGCTCTGTCACAGCCGGGCGTCCGGCTCCGCTCTGCTTCCTCTTTGCTCTCTTTTCTGTCTTTTTGCTGGTTTCTCGTTCGACTTCCTGTCCCTCGTCTAACGCCTCTGACTCAAAACTGATGCGAAGCTCACTGCTCTCCCAGCTTCAACCCGCTGTGACGGGACAGCCCCTCTCAGCGCATCGACCAATCAGAGCGCTGTGCAGAGACAAACCCACAAAGGTAGAGTACGAGCAAGATGAGAGAAAACCCGAGGGGAAGTCTGCAGGAATCCACAGAGGTTATTTCTTTCATGTTTCCCTGAAACAGCTTCAGTCATTCGCTTGAATTAACCTGATGAAACATGCAGCGTGAGAAGCACCGAACGCGATGCAGACACACAAACAACAGCTGAGGATGCCCATGCGACACACTTCATGTTTGTGACCTCGAGCAGACGTCCCAGGCTGCTTCCAGCTCCTTCAGCTTGTTTCCCGAAGCATCCGGACGCTCTACAGCCGAAGAGCTTCAGTCATTCACCACAGAAGAACAGCTGACAGCAGCTGCAGGAATCTTTAAGACCTGCAGTTTAACTGATGTGTGTTATCTGGCTTCACGGACAGAGAGCTGGGTGTCATCAGCATAGCAGTAGAAATGTTTGCTATGATGATCCAGCCTGAGGGAAGCATGTATGATGTGAACAGAGCCGCGCGCTCAGTTTGTGAAACTTTATCTTCAGATACAGTTTGACTTTTGTGTAATACCGATTTGCACCAGCAGATGGTACAATGAGTCATCGTCACGCACATTATTAACATCTGTATTTAAAAAAACATGCCAGTGCAAATGTGATGTCACATTCTTCGTTTGTGTGTATTTAACCAAACTGTGGATCCTGATTCGTCTCACCAGTAAATAAAAACGCTGCAGGTTTGAATGGATCTGAAAGCTTCTTCCACCTGCTGATCAGAGCTTATTGATTACTGCACATTGTTCCTAGTTTAGTTTATTTGTGTCTTTTCTTTATTTTGTTGGATTTGTTCTTCTCGTGTCTTATTCACGGTTTGTGAGTCAGCTGTGAGCTGCACTGACCTTCATGAAACTTGTGCAGCTTGAATCTGGTTATGTTTGGTTTATGATGGTTATAAATAATCAGCCTGAGACGTTCGAGCTGCAGACTGAGTTTCTGCTATCGGCCTCACTGCCGCTCCTGATTCTGTCGCTGCATTTCTACCCCACACTGAAGCAACGAGCAAAGTGCTGCATAACAAGTAAAAATAAGAATAATCATTTAATAAAGAAAGACAAGAGAAATAAGATAAAAAGTAAAACAATGATAGAAAAACAGAAGCTGAACCCAGTCTGAAGCTGAGAACGATGATGAAGAGAAGGGTTTTCTTCAGTTTGAAGGCTGGTAATGAGGAAGACGATTCTGGAGTTTCACAGATTCTGGAGTGCGAACCAATCAGCAGCTAGTAGGCGGACCTCAGTGAATGACACGTGACGTAGACGAACCCCGTAAAGCAGTTAGCGACAATATTTGAAATGTTTGTGTGCACGTCACCGGAAGCCAGTGCAACAATCAGAGGACGGGCCAATAATGGCCACGCCTCCGTGTCAGCAGCATTATGAACCCGCTGCAATCATTATATTAGACCTTTCTACCAGAAACAGACGGTTTAACTTCAGTTAAGTCTAAAGTACGCTGCTTTATCAACGTATTCGATACCTGAGCCAAATGAAAGAATCAAATATGACTCCAACATTACCTGATGTCAGGGCTCAAGATCTGAAGGAGGAGTTATGGAGAGTGCGACCGGCAGCTGATGAACGTCATGTAGGTTCAGAGGGTCATTAATATGGCCCAAAAAATCATTGGACATCCTCTTCCCTCCCTGAAGGACCGGCACATCAGCTGACCTGATTGGCTACCTCCCTGGACTTTTTTGGGGGGGGGGGGGTAACAACAATAATAATAATAATAACAATAAAAATGTGCAATAAAACGTCCCTTTTATTTCTTCCTTTTATTTAGTTAAGTTACTGTGTTGTCCTGTTTGTGTTGTGTGTCGTATTTCATTGTACTGTTGTTCTAGGTATGACTGTGCAATGACAACAAAGAGTTACCCGTCAGAGCGTCATCAGCATAGAAATGATCCGCAACATGTGGCAGCACATGCAGTGAAAAGACAAGTGGTCCCAGACCCGAACCCTGAGGTATGCCCCAGAGACAGTATCCGACAGTTCAGGAGATCCAGATCATGTGATCCACTGTATCAGAGCAGCATCACCACCGTCAACAACACATGCGATCATTAACAACAGACAAAAGAGCAGCTTCTGTGGAGCCAGGCTGAAAAACCTGCAGCTGCTGGAAATCCACGTCCTCCAATACGTTAGAAGGAAAAGACGAAGAGCAGGATGAGGGTGGAGATCTACAGGTGGAGCGTTTCATGCTTACGTAGACCATCCCTTAGACTCACAAACATTTCTAAATGTTAAAACAGATGAGACAGTCATTTACAGGCAGGAGGATTCGACCTGTCAGTAACATTAGTTAGTAAGAAACGCTCAAAGTGATGGATCAGAACGTTAGAGCCAATAAGAAACTGAAATAATCTCAAATCAGATCCAGATTATTAACAGAGCTTCTGTCATGAAAACAAACATCTTGTAACCGCCTCGAGTAGAGATTAAAACCTTAAAAGCTGAACTTTAACTTTTCCATTCAGATAAATCAGATTGTTTCCACCAGAGCAGAAATATTTATATCAATATATACATTTGAAAATTTGCGATAACGATATAACTAACGATATAATTGACACGAGACAAAATACTTTACAACTCCTCAACTTTATTAGTGCAAAAAACCCCATCAATGCATTTCCACTGAAACAAGCAGCTGTTTTTTATCTGCATTAAAGTTATATAAAAACGTAACAGTGCAAACTCCTCACTGACAGTTTAACCAAAAGGCATTTCCAGTGGAAACTGGCCGACACATCCTCAGCATAACCATGTATAATATCCACAACACTTAAAAAGAGCTTATACACACACAGTACGGTAACATTATGTTGAAGCACAGTACGTATCACTCCGCGAGGCTCCGCCTACGATAGCCGTAACGCTCCGACAATCCATCAAGCGGTGCGGCTTCGTAGCTCAGCAAAGTCGTACTGAAACATCTGACAGATTTTCGAGCGCCGTGCACATAAAATCGTCTCGAGGTCAGTAAACACAACCAGAGTTCAGACATAAGGCACACGGGATTATAAGGGGCTCTGTCGACTGTCAGAAAAATCAAAGGATTGATTTTAAGTGCGCCGTATTTTCCAAACAACACGGTAATAACGACGGCCCGCTAGCATGCGCTACCAAAAATAGTGCTTTGTTGTGTATCTGACGGACGGAAGCTAAACCAGTTCCACACCAGTGAAGCTGCAGCATTTTACAAACCAGTTCAGGTTCATGGTTTCACTCAACGATCCGCTTTCGCTCTTCTCGTTCTGCGTCGCCGCCATTTTTCGGCCATGTGCGTATGTAAACAAAGGCACTGCGCATGCGCGTTTTACCCATATTCTATCGCCATATTTCATTTTCTTATCGTTGCCCAACATCATACCGGTGTTACTGTGAACGGTGTGAGATGACCCAGCACTAGTTTCCACACTGATAAACACATTTATGTTCTTTTTACTGCAGTGATACGAGTGTCTGAATCCACTATTGTTCTGTGATGAGAAGTTCAATGGAAGCATGTAAAATCAGGAAATATTTGCCATGAGTCAGAGAATATTCCCCACATATGAACTTCTAAATGTAACAGCAACAACGTCGTCTTTGCTGCCTGTTAGCAGAACAACCGCCAGAAGAACTTTAATAAACTTTAAATAAACCAGGGTGTGTGTGGGCTTCACGGGGACACAAACGCTGCTCTTTTAGTTTCTCATCAAGGAAAAATGAACTAGAACGACTCGAATACACCTGTTATTATTCTCACTACAATATTATTATTTCCTGTTGTTATTATTATTATTGCAAACATACACTGAGCTGATACAGGAGTGATGAAGAAAACCGACAGCGTCTAACGTGTATTTTTACCTAACAGGCGCAGACAGGGCGTCACTTATAATCCAAATCTGAGGATGAGATGGTTTGTCAGTTTTATTTTCTTATTCTTACCCGTATTAAACTGGCCCCTATTGTAAACATCAGGCGCTTCCTGCAGCTTGGCTCTGATTATGAGGAAGAGCAGCAACAAACTGAACGAATAAACCAACGTCAGTCTGCATCAGAGGTTCCCATCGCTTTCAGGTGAGAGCCATATAGAGTCAAACTTTCCGCTGCGCTGGGATGTTTTGTAGCAACCGCTGTTTCAGAAACAACCTCCATGCGCCTTAACGAGGTGTTAGTCATCAGCTGCTGGTTGTCACGGAAACACAAAACAGACTGAGGTCTCAGCTGGTCAGATGATTTATTTAATCTAAAACAGGCTGCTGTCGGCTTGGGACCGAAGCATCAGTCCATCCTCCGTCTCAAACAGGCTCCTGTCTCTTTAAAAACATACTTTTCTCTGATTGGACAACTTGTGGAAGCCTGCAGAGGGGCACTACGTACCTACATGTGAGCTGCGCTGAATGATGATTTATGCAATCCACGAGAGAAAGCATGACACGCTTCAGAGCGGCGGCCTGTTGGCGGTTTAAAAATGATTTCTTTCCTGCAAATCAAGTCAGGGGCGAGGGGGTGGAGCCTACAGCCGGAGGACGCAGACACTACGCAGGTTTGGGTTCATTTCCTCAGGTGATCGAACACACCTGTCTGGCAACCCACGCAGACACGTGGAGGACAAACACACCCGAGTGCACCAAGCGTGACACTGTCACATTTTCACGACCTTTAACCTTTTGATTCATGTTTGTGTTTGCTCTCATTCATCAGCTCACGGTCGGTGTTTCACTGTCAGAGGGTAAAAAACTCGTTTGGAGGACCAATCACATCACTGCTCTTTATGTGTGTGTTTGTGTGTGCTGCATAAAGCGCTGTGAGTGCAGTCAGTGTAACATTGAAGTGAAGTCGTTCTGATTAAAAATGGTGAAAAGAACATGGACCCAAACGTCTTGGGTCGCAGCAGATGGCCCCGCCCCTCCCTGAGCCTGGTTCTGCTGGAGGTTTCTTCCTGTTAAAAGGGAGTTTTTCCTTCCCACTGTCACCAAAGTGCTGCTCATAGGGGGTCACATGATTGTTGGGGTTTTGTCTGTATGTATTATTGTAGGGTCGACCTTACAATATAAAGCACCTTGAGGCGACTGTTATAAATAAAGTTGAATTAATATTACTAATAACAACAACAACAATAATAATAATAGTGCCATGACGATTTAAAACAAAACCCTGGCGCTGCAGCGAGCAGGACAGGAAGTGAGATACACAACCTGCTTTAACTTCAGTGCACAACCTACAAACCAAAACAAAAATCACTTTTTGGAGCTTCGGGGCTTCCGTAGAAACCACAGAAACATTCCTGTGCGTCGCTGAGCTTTGAGCAACAGGATTCCAAAACATCTCATAACAAACAGGAAACGCATCACAGCACATTACAGGGTTAACAGCAGACGTACCGCAGGGCTCCTGCCATGGCTCAGCGCTGACAACGACGATGATGATGATGAGGAGGAGGCAGCTGACCTGTTCTTCCTCCTTCAGGGATTTTCCTGTGGATGGTAAGCGAAGGGTTAATGACACAGCTCGGTGCTGATGGAGTCACATCAGTGGGAATTTCCACCCTCCTCCTCCTCTGTGATGTGTGGGGACGATCAGGGAGCTCAGGCCCAACAGACACAGTTAAAGGAGCAGTCCGCCTTCACCACAGCCTCGGTTTCACAGGGTTAGCTTAGCACAAACACTGAGAACCAATGGAAACTGTTAGCCTAAAACCCAACAGGAGGAGGAGGGGGAGCAGCTCTGGAAAGGTCACATTTACATCTGCTTTCATGTGTTTTTGGAAAAATGTTTTTCAAGCTACTCAGAAAAATTCATCTTTCAAAGAAAATGATGAATTTTTTTCAATGATTTGCAAACCAAACGAGGCGTTTAGGCGCCGTCAGAACTTTCTGTCCTACAAACAGACGAGGAAGACTTGCTGAAGCTTCGCTGCTTCCTCCAAACACAGTTTTCTGAACTTTGACTCTCGGACCTCGGCCTTATTTAAACTCTCCTCAGCTTCTTTAATCTGCTTTGATATTTTCACGTCTGTAAGGTAGAAATTCTCCTTTCATTCATTTTTCCAGAGCGGACAGAAAAGTCTCATTTTAATGTAGCACCATCAGCACCACATCTGTGCTCTGCGAGCGTCACGTGATTGTTGGCTGCTGTCTGTTGTATATTTGTGAGTCTGTGAGCACCTTGAGGCGACTGCTGTTGTCTTTGGTGCTTTATAAATAAAACAGACAAGATGATTAAATATTGTAACATCTGTGTCTAGAAAATTCTCTTTTGATCATATTTACAGTAATGAAGTCTGTGGATGTCATCAGAGCGCCTTAAAGGAAAACTTCAGGGTCAGAGGTCAGTGTCATAACGATGAATGTTCCCTAACCCTGCAGATGTCTGACGTCAGCACGGCTGTTTCACGGGTTCGTTTCGGGGAAATGTGCGAGCAGAGCCACACGCGTTGGATCCACCGTGAACACCTGGATGGAGGTGATGCAGGTGTGGCGGAGCGCCTGGAGCCGCCTCGGGTCACACGGGGTAAAACGGCCGACGGCAGGGCTGGCGTGCAGCACGCTTCCTGTTAGAAAGGCCTTGTTTCCTCTGGAACTTCTTTCAGGTACATCTGAGCCGCAGGTGGGCCACACCGAGACCACCACACGCCACACTGGAAGTCCTCACTCCGCGGCCCCTCGGCAGGATTCCGGAAACTGGCGAATCTGAGGGCTCGGTATGCGGTAAAGGATCATTTTGAACTGTGAAGCAGCTCAAGAACAAACCCCAGGAGCCGAGCACAGTGGCTATTTAACTGGATTCTTTGCGCCTGACAACAAACACGAGCCTGGATTACAGAAGCAGAACGAGCCAGTTTAAACATCACAGCGCAACCTCAACACCTCCACACTTCATCTGCATCAAACACAGCCAGCGCTGAAACGACCCAATAATCGATCATCAATAATCCTCAGTGATCGAGTAACAGCTGCTCACGTCACCCCGAATGTTTGTCACGCGAGAATGAGGCACATTAAAGTTCGGCTGTGGTGGAATCACCTGAGTTACAGGTGCGTGTCCAGCGCTCGGTTAATAATTTTATTTTATTGATCAGCAGTTTGACTTTAAACGAAGTTAAAGAAACGTTACCTGCGCGCAGCTCTCAAGGTTCACTTCAGTCTGGAAACTCCAAACTGGATTCAGCAACAAGACCAAGATCACAACCCCAAGGTCACGTCCTGCTCCCGATTTTCAAAATAAAGCTAAGAACCCTGCACCTCTGATGTGAAGCGAACAGGAGAGAAATCAGTGTGAAAAACATTCAAACGAGAAGAGAAAAAAACAACAAAAAAGGAGGACAATAAAACAATAACAGTCGCAAAAAATATTCAGGAAAATTAAAAAACAGCATTTCAAATGTTTTTTTATTTATATATCAAAAATTCACATTATCTTAATTTTTATTTATTTCCTCTGAACTCATCGACTGTAATACATTCAGTTCAGAGATATCACTATTTCATTTGAATTTTTAGATTTTGTTTATTTAAAATTCTCCAGATAATTTTATACAAATTATTAAAATAATTAATTTAAGGAGAAAAGCGAAAAGATACAAACATTTTTACACAAACAGAAAAATTAGAAATATAAACAAAAAAAGAAGCTTTTAATGCTTTGTATAAAAATTAAAAAAAAATTAAACTAAATTATATTTAACTATTTCACTATCCTTTCAAAATGTGCGGTAAAATGATGCTTTTGTTTTGATAATCAGGAAGTCATGTCCCGCCCTCCGCAACAAACTTGACTTAGGTCAGCTCGGTTGTCATGGTGACCGCAGGCAGGCAGTCAGATTGGAAAGCCCCAGAGCTGAAGGGGAATTCCGGCACCACGTGGCAAACTCTACCTACTGATTGGTGGATGGTAAAGGGGAGCCACGCCCACCCAGGCAGAAAAACAAGAAGAAAAAAACAAAAAAAACTTGTTTTTTAAAAAACGAATCAAGTTAAAAACTTTACAAAAATAGTAAAAACAAATGAATGATCATAAAGAGAAAAATACAAAAACACGAAAAATATTACATATATTCTTTTACTGCTCCTATACAGCTGTGTGTGTGTGTGTGTGTGTGTGCGTGTGCGTGTGTGTGTGTGTGTGTGTGTGTGTACGTGATTGCACTCAGGTGTTATTACGTTCACAGCACTGTGGCATGAGCTGAGCCGGCCTGTGCAGGTCACAGTCGGGGAAGTACCCTCTTGTGTATCTATGAAATCACTGATTCGTCAGATGAGTCGTGAGCGTCATCGCTCATCAGCTCAGGCTGAGAACGGTGTGGAGGGAGGTGCACGCTGTTCCCCGCTCTCCACCTGGATCCACCAAACATGAATCCAGGTAAACGTCTCAGGTGCTTCTGCACCTGCAGCGAGTGCTGACGTCATGCTCAGCCGATGACCCATTAAGATTCTGTCTTCAGCTCGTTCATCATACCCGTGTCCATTCTTCAGATAGTTTTTGCTGTACTTCAGCAGGTAAACTTTATTTAGACAACACTGTCAGGGCCATGAACAGCAGCCAGTGATGCAACACTGCCACCTTCAGGTCAAGCTGTGAGACGCCACCTGCACGTCCACAGATGTCAGTCACAGCAGGGAGCAGAGGTCGTGCTGCGACAGCGCCCCCTGCTGGCTCCCCTGCAGCACTCCTTCGCACAGCTTACATTTTACGACTCAACGTCCTCATTTATTGACTTTTGGTGGTCAGAGTGACTCATTCTTCCTCTTCTGCATCATAAAGTTGATTTGATTTTTATTGTTTGTGTTTATCAGCATGTAAACAAACAAACGTCTGTAACGAGCCAACATGTGCACACGAGCTCACTCCAGTGTGTGACGACCAGCTCTACACATCAAACACTTTGATAACATTGTTTTCATATTAACCTGCAGGTTTGCCTTACAGCACAGGGTCCATCCAGCTTTTCAAAATGATTTGGCAACATGCAAAAACAACTGGAAACAAAACAAACTTTAGAGATTTTATTTTGACACCAATACAAATGAAACTTTTTTTTTTTGCATTTTTTAAATGATCATTTTCCAACTCGACCTACGGCCAGATCGGACCCTGCACCTCTTTTGTTCTTAAATATAAATTGTATTTGCACTGAAACAAAACGCTGTTAGCTGGAGACTGAACAATAAAGCTTGATTTTAAAAAAACGAAACACATTCAGGCGTCACTTTGTTTGGATTTTATTTCTCTTTAACATAAAAACTCAGAGTCCACAGAAGGAACAAGTGTTTGACCCCGAGAGGCGAGGCTGCCAGGGGGCGCTGTGACGGCGAGGTCGCAGGGAACCGTCTGTGTTTGCATAGTTTGTAGTTTTCTTACAGCAGGTTTCTGATTTTTCAAACATTTCAAAGAAGAAGAAACAACTTTTGGTTGTGGTCATTATCAGAAAATAAAAACTAAAGCTGGAATGAAACAGACGTCCTGACTGAACGGCACTTTATCGGCGCAGCAGATTTCCCCTCAATTAACAAAAACAAACTTTTGTGAAACTTCAAATTTTTGAATAAATTTTGGGTTTTTTTTAAAGTGAAACAAACTTTCTGCAGCTAAAGATGAAATCTTCTAAATTAATCTACAGATTTCAAACAGTGAAAAATAAATATCGGCTCTTTGGTCGAGTTTTTCCTGACCTGAATGTTTTGGGTCTGGAGCTCCGGCGGCTGGACTGATGATAAGATGATGAAGTTTTCTCTGCTGTAAACGTCTGCATTCAACTGGATGTTTTTTAAAATTTCAGCGATGGCTGTAAACGAGTTATTGCTCTTAATAAAGTGACTGTGGGCAGAAGAACATTAAAGCGACAGTCCTGAGGCACGTGCGCACGGCGTCACAGTAGAAGAAGAAAAGCACGACACGGTCAGAAGTATGTGGACACCCACAACGAACTGATCTGGGATCAGTGTTTGCAGCAGCAGACGTTCCCTCCACGATACGAACCGGGCCCGTTAACGGAGCCTGAAGGAGGCGACCTACAGACCACTGTCACTCGTCCAAAGAGAGTTCAGCCTCGTTTCAAGTTTTTAACCTTTCGAAAGATAGAAAAAGATTCATTTAATCCTGAAGTTATAATCTCTCACAGGTCTGATCTGTGTGTGATCTCTGTGACAGCACTGATCCAGCGTTCCCACAGAGCGCCGGCACTTTCCCCACAGTTACAGAAATGAGAAAAAGGAAATCATCTCAAGTGTGCCAACAGAAATGTCCCGCTGCACGTCTTCAGGTTTATTCAGTGATTGCACCTTTTTCTAATCATGCGTGTTAAACCGACACTTCAGCTCAGTTTGTTCATGATTCAACCCGAAAATATTAATAAAACAATAAAAATGAAAAAACAAATATTGTTTTTTCCTGAAGCTCGTTTTATGACTCGTCTACTCGAGGCTTTCGGGACCGCGACACTCCAGAGAAAGGAATCGTTTCATCTGAAAGGCTCCGCCCACATCATCTGTGGGGTGTCCACATACTTTTGGCCAGTGAGCTCAGATAATTTGTCATTTCTGTGCAGGAAGCAGCGATTCAGGTGAGCGACCGTGGCGTTAAAGCTGCCGACCGCAAGTTTCTTTGGTTTTTTAAAGTTTAAATTCAAAGAAGGACACAGACACGAGGAGGAGGAGGAGGAGGAGGAGCGACTGCACCAAGATGAAGAATCCCAGAGAAATTCAAACACACGTGGAAACTAAACTCAGGTAGGACAGACAGACGGACGGACAGGTGGATGGAGGCGGGTCTATGTGATGATGAGGCCGGCCTCGCTGTAAACCTTGAACACCTTCTCGATGGCGTTGACGTACGCCGCCGTCCGCAGGTCCAAACCCAGGTCGTACTTGTTGGCGGTTCTCATGATTTGCTGCATCGGAGAAGAGACAGGAAGTGACTCAAACACGTTTGTTTCATGAAATCAAATATTACAGACTTTTATCAGCGAGCACGCGATGCATTGATTTATCATCCATGTGTTCATCAGGGTGAGGGGTAGATTTATTCTAATAACCCTGACACTGCGTTTAAACTGTGCTGTCTCGTGTCATAAACGATCCGTCAGGAGTTCCTGGCGATGTGCTCACTTCCTTTTCCCCCCTCGGTGGGAGGAAGCGTGTAGCCGCTAACGCTGTCACGTTCAGATTTCTTCAGAAGGAAGCACGGGAGGAATATCTGTCGTTCCAAAGATTTCATTTGCTTTGACAGTTGAAATGACAAAAGTTACAGCTTCTGTTTAACTTTTGTGTCACCATAGAAACGAACCAACAAAATCAGGTCAGGGTCACGCCCTTCGGGGAGGTGTGGTCTCTGAGGGCGCCAACTATAATAAATAAAAATACACGTACATCTGCATTTATTCTGACGTACTCTTCATAACAGTCGGGTTATGATCCAGGTGTTTGCAGATGTGAGATGTGAAAGTTTAATGTAACCTTTGGGTCGTCTGATCACCCGCGTTAAACCAAAACTGGGATCAACGGATGAAGTCGCTCATCATCATCATCGTGTATATTCATCTCAGTTCCACATCGACTGTGACAATAACGATTCTCTGTCATCATCTGCGTTATCGCTTATTTTGAGTCATAAACTGGTCGCGGTGACGTTGTATGACTTTCCCTTCGTGCGGCGCTGCAGGTTTGGCGTGCTTACCCGGGCAGAGCGCTCCATGGTGTAGGCCAGACCCGAGTGAACGATGTCCTTCTCAGACGCTCCCTGAAACCACAGAGTGGAGCTTACACACCTGAGGAAGAGGAGGAGACAGTACTCGAGTACTACGAGTATGTGTGTACTCACGGCGATCCGAGCCTGGAACTCAGAGGTGGGGACGACGGGGACGGAGCCGCCGTGTTTGCCGAACTTCCTCTCCAGACTCTCCTGGACCGACACTGCAGGGAGACGAGAGCGTTACTGACAACAAAGATCAGAGCGTTGGTGGGAGGCTTCCTGAGTGGATGCTCAGACTCACTCAGCAGGTGATAGTTGGAGTCTCGCTCGTATTTGAAGGTGAGTCGCCCGTAACTGACGTGGTTCAGGTTCTTCAACCACTCGAAGTAGGAAACCGTCACACCGCCAGCGTTCAGGTACATGTCCTGACCCACGAGAGGAGAAGAGAGAGGGGATAACACAGACGTCTCGTTTACTTCAGTCTGAGACTAATTAACCTTTGACAAAGGTCACGAGCGTTTGCGTCCACTGACCGGGATCACCAGGATGTTTCTCTCCAGGAAGATCTGGTCAGCTTCAGGTGTAGTCGGCCCGTTGGCTCCCTCTGCGATGATCTGAAGGTACCACAGACTCCAGGTCAGTTTACTGATGGAAACCCACAAACGGTTTCCCAGGACGGACATTTTTAGCGCTATTTATTTAGATTACTTGAATTTATCTGAAATGTTTACGGCTTCCAGCCTCTGGACCGGCACGGTTCCTCATGTGTGCATGAGACACAGCGGTATACAGGGGTGCATGTGGAGTTCCTCCATCATTGGCCCACTGGATTTTAATATAACGTTCATCTCCAGCTTTAAGGATGTTTCCCAGCAGCTGTTCCCAAACAGTCAGAAAATCCAACAACGACTATTTTTAAATCAAAAGTCTTGTTTCCTCAACTTCTGTTTGTTTCTCTTTATAATTTTCTGCTCTTTGTACTTTTTAAAGGTTTTTATTTACTTTTATTTGTAGGTTTTATTTATGTAAAGCACTTTTTTCTCTTCACATCTGAGAACATTCACTCCTTTAAATTCATACATACGCAGTATATTTATAATCTACTAAACCTTGTTTTCTGTATAAGTTTGTGGGTTTCTTCCTTCTATGAATTCTGCTTCTTGCATGAAGGATTTTGTTTTCCTGCCAGTGCCGTTATTCCCGAGAGTCGGAATAATTTGTGACTAAAGACTGAATTAAATATTGCGTGCATGAGTTATCGTCGCACGTATACGTGATGAGCTGATCTGGTAACCGTGGCACCTTGGCCTTGATCTTGTGGGCGTTGCTTTTGGTCAGCTGTTTCTCACTGGCGGCGGGGATCAGGATGTCGCAGTCGGCTTCGAGGATGCTTCCTTCGTATGGCGTCGAGTCCGGGAAACCCACGATGGTCCCGTTGGCCTGGAAACGACAAACCGTTCAAACTGATGAAAACAGCAGCTGCTTCACACGAATCATAAAACAAACCAGCTGGACTGTTAGTACACTGCAGTGACACAGTACTGCCAGCAGGTGGCACACTGCTCCTGTTTCTGTGTACCCACCAGTTTGTAGTCCTCCAGCTCTTTGGGGTTGATGCCTTTGGGGTTCCAGATGCTTCCGTCCAATTCTCCGACTCCGACGCACCTCGCTCCAAAGCGGTGAAGGTAGCGCATGCTGTGAAGCCCCACGTTACCGAAGCCCTGCAGGCAGAGCAGAGGGCGCATTAACCCATGTGTCTGCTTCACTGTCAGAAATCACACAGCGTTCTCCTGAATAGGAAACTGCACACTTTTATGTAGAGTTATTAGAAGCCGGGTCAGCCATTTGGTGGACAGACACAGCACTGGTTTTAGACTGGGCACCAGCACGGTATGGGTAGAAAAAAATAAGTAACTCAGATTCTGTGACAGTCTAAAGTGGCTGCATTACTGTGGCGAGGATCCAGACACTCATCCATCTCTATCCAAGTCATTCAGGCCCTTTGAGAGAAAATGTTCCAGTGTGTTCAACCAAAGTCAGTGCCAGAAGATAAAAACAGGAAACGCGCTCACAAAACTTCAGGGAAAAGCTGATAGCTTCAGTTTGCCCTCTGACCTCACTTGGTCCTGAGGCGGTGACGTAGAGGAGCACCACCTTCAGGGGTAAACCTGGAGGTGCGTCTGTAATCTCGACTGAAGTCCTCGGCGGTTGTTCTGTGACTTTAGTGGTTGAGTTTTCGCAGCAGCAGATGTTGTGGGCACGACGTCGCTGTATCTGCTCAGGTCTGTTTTCAGTCAGCGTCGTCTCCTCGTGGTCCTTCTGCGTCTTAGTCGCTGGATGATTTGCCTTTTGAAAAAACCCAAACATCATCAGCACAGAGGACGGGCGGAGCCTCCTCCCTGCTCTCCAGCAACACTTGTGCTGAACGTCATGAAGGGCATCCTGAGGTCTCTTTGTTGCGGTCGCCTGTTGATTAAATGAAAACATGCAGCTGGACATGAGTCACCTGAGGAGGGAAGGATGGAAGAAGTGACGAGGAGGAAGAAAAGTTTTTCTCATTTGTTCTTCATAAATGGATCCAGACCGAGCCGTCTGCTCTCACACTGTAAATAAAAGATGGACCTGTTACTCCTCCTCGATGTCCCCGTCTGAGGTGCAGTTGCTGCAGTGTGATGTAAATTATCCACAGCCGAGTCAGTGTGGTCAGAGCAGGCAGCTACATGCACATCTGCACGTTGCCTCATGCTCGCCGTCTGATGATGAGAGTTACATCACTCGGACCCGAACGGATGAGGAAACGTCACTTAGGCTTAATCTGCTCATCATTTATAACATGAGCAACCCTTCTTCACATCGGCCCACTCCCGCTGACGTCCCTCAGCTCTTCTGTGAGAACTTTACACGGAGGTTTCGGGCTCGTGGTCATCGTGCTGCGTTCACTGTTCATCCTGCTTTTAAACGAAGTGTGAGAAACTCGTCAGAACGTTGCAGACGTTCTGTTGTGACGATGGCGGAGCATACCTGGATGACGAAGGTCTTGTCCTGGAACCCGGGGTACATCCCGAGCTGGCTCATGTATGACGCCTCGTTGATGAAGTTCTCGATGCCGTGGAAGACTCCCCGGCCGGTGGCGGAGATGCGGCCGTGAATTCCTCCCTGACTGATGGGCTTCCCGGTGACGCAGGCGTGGGCGTTGATGTCCTGAACATGGACGACACGCCGAGGTCAAAGACAAAAACAACAGCCTAATTCTGAAATAACACATGAAATGCTCTCGTGACCGTTTTTACAAATACATGTAGGAGTGGGTCGTATAAACGGTATACGGTAGAAACGATATAAATCTGGCCACCGGTAGAGATTTTGACTATACCGCTCTACCACGATAGTGCATGTTGATGGTGTCATCAAGCTGCGCCTGTTTCTGCTTGAAAGCATGGCAGCGGCTGCAGCAATAACATCTGCAAATTATGGCGGCGACAGTAAAAGCAAAGAGACGAAGCACTTTTGAAATATGGGGAAAGCCAAAAACTGCGCTTCCTTCACTTCCCTATCATTGATTCACTAATGCTGAATTCTCTCGCAGCTGCTCTGTTCCCATGCAGCAGTATATGAATGACTAACCTCGTACTGTGGATGGATTATCTCAGTTGTTCTCCTGACTGAAGTTTGGTCCGTTTACAGCATCCTGCCATGCGATTGCATTTGTCTCTAACCATCAGGAACCGTCACGTTAACTTTTATCGAATGGAAAAAAAGTTAGCTTCATCCTCCAGCTTCTCTGTGTTTATGCTAACATAGCTGTGTCGCTAGCGGTCACGTAGCACATCATTATATACCAGCTAGCCCAACTTCAGTAACCCTGCAAACGTCACTGCTGTTTAGTTTCCTGTCTTCATTTATGTTGGAAGTGATAGCAGAGCTGTACGTTTGAATTTTTCAGAAATCTCTCAGTCAGAACATGCTATATCATGCTTAGGTAACTAGCGAGCTAACTCCCTGCTAACTTCTAACTCCGTTAAATGTAATAACTTTTGTTTTCATGGATGCCTGGAAGTTAAACTTTATAGTTACACCTGGTAAAGCAGCAACGCTGATCGTTTTATTAAAGATGAAAGAATTTAGACAGTTTTTAACTCTCAGTGTTCGTTTGACTTTGGGACCTGAATCTGACAGAGTTTAGGACCCAGATTACTCCGCGAGGCTCCTGACTACGGCAGCCGGCTTCGTAGCTTATCAAAGTCGGACTAAAACATTTTTGACAGTTTGCTGAGCGCCGTGTAGCACAGAAAATCTGTTCGAGGTCAGTAAGCACAACCAGAATTCATACATGAGGCACACTGTCGACTTTTGAGAAAATTAAAGGATTTTAAGTCCTTATAGTGTGGGAAATACGTTATAAAGAAGAACAGACTATATCGTGATATATATCGTTACCGCACATGATTCAAATTATACCGCGATATGGATTTTAGGCCATATCGCCCAGCCCTAATGTGTAATCATACGCATTTGGACGTCACGTCTTTTTTGCTGGGTCAGTACTCACATTGTGTCCCATGACGGTGGCGAAGGTGTCGGCGATCCAGGACATCTCGCGCTCCCCGGTGCTCATATCCGGAGCAGGAACGTCGATGCCGGGCCCTGCAAGAGCGCATCGGTTCAGGGAGGACGCGAAGTGAAAATTAGCCCACGTCAGCTGACTCTGTCTGAACTTCCTGTCAGTAAGATTTAAGCCACTTGCAAGCCACTCTGCAGCCCACCTCCTGCTCTAAGAGCCGCACCACCTTCAGTGGAGCTGACAGGTGTGACATCGCTGTGTGACATCACTCACCGATGAAGCCCTTCTTGGCGAGCTCGATGGTAAACCTTCGGGTTATCTTCTCCAGCTCGTTGTCCTGAAAACACAATTAAAAAAAATACACATATTTTTATTTTGATGCATTTCACCTTTCAGCGGTGCTGGCTGGAGTACACACCCCAGTCTGACCCCCATTAAACACAGCAGGCACTTTTATAGGACAGCACGAGTGCACGCCCACATTTGTCTGGTCTGTGTCTGACGAGGGAAACCAAAGAGCAGCAACTGGGAACATGAAGGAAAGTCCCCACTACCACAAGCTACGTGTTGCAGTGTGATCAAAGGGAAATGCTTGGCGTGATTCTTGTGATCCTCCACTTTATTTTTCCATTGCGGCATTTTGTAGGCGGTCCCTGAGCGCTGTGGTCACGACGGGTTTGAGTGAAAATGAGCTCTCTGCGTTAATGACCCGAGGAAGCTTCTGCTGATGTTCTGATATGGTTCCTCACGGGTTTGTCATAATTGGTCGTCACCGCGAGTGGCAGTTTTAAACCAGACACAGGATCCGTGTCTCCAGGGGGGGTTAACCAGCAACCTTCAGGCGAACAACAGCATAAACCACGACATTAAGAGGCCCTCAGGCATCTCTGGAGTTTATTTCTTATGTAACCATGAAAGTGAAGCGATGCAAACATCCGTATGTTACAGTAAATATGGCGTCCTGTAACTGCGCTTTCATTTTTATTTAAACGATCATTCTGTCTTTACACAAAGGAGAAAACACGATAATCAAGCAAAACGAACTCGTGTGATTTTTCTTGTGGTATAAATCAAACGCAATCAAAGTCTGACCTAGCGCTCGGCAGGACAAGAACAGCTCTACTTTTAACATTTCATCATGTCTGTCCGTCCATTTCCTGTATTTCTCTCATATCAAGAGGTCAGAGGTCAGCAGTCCTCCCAGTTATGCTCGTGTCAGCTGATCGAAGTTTTCCAGCGGAGAAAGCAGCAAAGAGCGAAGGTCGAGCAAACATTTAGAGAGGGAGGGGGTGGCAGAGGGCCCTGACATCAATGTGGGGAGAAAGTCACGAGTCATCACGTTTCAGAGTGAATCCTGGCGTCTCTCTGCCAGCTGATGGCTCAGCGTTTCCGCTCAGGTCGGAACGTTTACTGTAAAACAGCAGGCAGCTGCTCCGGGTTCTCCATCTACAGCCGTGGAACCATTACAAACAACAAGCTGATGAGCGGGGCCGACTGCAGCATCGTGGGAAAGAACACTTGCACACTCGCGCTTCGTTCACTTACCCACAAGGCATTAGGTTTCCATGGCAACACAATCGCCCCAATAATCCTATTTCCAGTTTAGTTCGAGGCCGAGCGCTGATCAAGAAATAAAACCACAAGGATCACCGAGGAGGGCCGGCCGGCGTGGAAGCGTCGCACTTACCGAGTACTTCTTCGGGTTGATCTTCACGCCGGCTTTGGCTCCACCAAAAGGCACATCTGGAAACAAAGTCACTTTAGTTCACAAGACAACAAGCAGCAGATTCACTCAAACACAGCAGAGGGCGACGGGGTGCTGGGTTCAGTGTGTCCTCACCTACGACGGCACATTTGTAGGTCATCAGCGAGGCCAGAGCTTTCACCTCGTCCACAGACACCTCTGTGCTGTAACGGATACCTGCAACAGACACACGCCGTTATTTCACAGACTTTCAATGGTTAAAGTTCACCATCTGTGCCAGCCCACCTGCACTACCTGCTTTGGCCACCAGGAGGCCTCTGCCCATATTTGGGTAACGTTCCGTCCATAATGGAAGTGTGTTTGAGCTTTAAGGTGGACGTGCAGCTATGTGAACATTTATAAAGGTGGCCTGAGCCGCTGAGGCGAGCGCTCAGAAAGTGGAGGGAGGTCAGCGTGGAAGTGGGCCAGCAGCTCTCACGCATCACTGCAAACACAGGCTGCAGGGACAAAATGGCTGCGCTCGGAGGCGAGTGGGAAGGAAAACAAAAACACATGGAGGCAGGTTGAAATGTGAAAGCAGCGGCGGGAGGAAGTGACAACATGATGGATGAGGAGACAAAAGCAGAGAAGGAAGACGGAGAAATGCAGAAGTGAGAAGGACGGCGTGGAGGAGGAAGCAGAGAAACTCGGTGTGACTCAGGGCGGGTGTGGCCACCTCGCCTCAGACACACGCTGCTTTATAGGAAAACCACCACACCCTCCACCTGCTCCACCACGTCTCTTTATTCGCACACAACACTGGATGTGATGAGTAAAAGCTGTAAGCTGGACTCGCTGAAGGACCTGCAGACACACAGCTGACGACACAGCAGCAGACAAGAGTCACGGGAAAGACCGCTGTGACCAAACCATCAGCACACCACAACTCCCAGTCTACTGAGTAAAACACGTCTGTGGCTCGTACAGCGCCTCTTCTTACCGTCAGCAAAGCTCTTTGGGACAAACAAATGCCAATAAATAGAAATAAAACCAACCCTCTGTCATCCCAGCAATCAACTCCAACTGCAGACTGTATATCAAAGATGGACAATGCCATCATAAAGGCCACTGTGGAGTGGAGTCACCAGCGAATGACGGGTGAACAGGAATAAAAAGCCTTTTGTGGCCTCTTAATGGAGCCCTGTATTCCCCCTCAATCACTGATGAGCAGGAGTCAATTACATATAAGATTAATAACCCAAAGCTCATATACAATGGGGCGATCGTGGCTCAAGAGTTGGCAGCTCGTCTTGTAATCGGAAGGTTGCCGGTTCGAGCCCCGGCTCGGACAGTCTTGCTCGTTGTGTCCTTGGGCAAGACACTTCACCTAACGCCTACTGGTGATGGTCAGAGGGGCCGATGGTGCGATATGGCAGCCTCGCTTCTGTCAGTCTGCCCCAGGGCAGCTGTGGCTACAACTGTAGCTGCCTCCACCAGTGTGTGGATGTGAGAGTGACTGAATAGAGGCATTGTGAAGCACTTTGAGGGTCTCGAAAAGCTCTATATAAATGCAATCCATCATTATTATTATTACAAATATCATTAATGCAATAATACTAATGACATCAGGTTAAACAGTCTGTGAGGAGCGTTTGCAGCATCTTGTTGAATCGAGAAGACTTGAATATTAGCAAGATGTGCATAATAAAGTGTCCGGAGACTGTATGTTCATCACGTCCATCATGTGAGTGAATTTGAAACATTATAAGTTTAACTGATTAAATTGTGTGCCGAAGCAGCAGACGTGAATAAATCCTGAGTAATTAATCTGACCGGCTCTGTGATTTCAGAGCGAAGCAGCATCATGTGATCGTTCAGGTTCCTGCGAGTCTTCGGGGAGCTGCAGGAACTCTGAGGACAGTTAAAGGTGGAGGGGTCCATGACGACAGCTGAGGCGGGTGTGAAAAAGCTCTGAGCTGATTGGACAGCTCAGGTCTCTGTTTGTTTGGTGGTTCAGGTCACATGAACGCATTAAACAGGCTCTCTGTGTTCTCATAAACCGTCTAACTACAATCTACCTGAGGGGAACATTTCCTAATAATCGCTTCCCTCCTTTCTATGAACTTCTGTCCAAGCTCCGCCCCCCTGGAGGCCGCTGACGGCTTGCGGTCGTTTACTCAGCTGGATTTTTTCCAGGAAACCTTCACTGGGCGGCTCGAGGCTCAAACTGGCACCAATTTGTCAGCAGAAACATGAGCCGAGTAAACCTGTAATAGCAGGAAAAGCTCAGGTCTGTGTGTGACCGGAGCCAGCAGGCACGGCCTCACAGTGGAAACCCCAGTAAAACCAGCGTTTCCACTGTGAGGCTGGGGTGTGAGCTCAGAGCAGGACAGTTTCTGTCCAGCACACAGGAGGAAACTGGTCATCAGAGACAGTGTGTGGGTGGATTAAGGTGCAGCTCAGGCAATAACCTGACACCCCGTCAGCGTCATGAGCTGACATGTTAAAGAGTGAGTGCGGCTCAGGCTGAGTTGTGTCACAGCAAGTCTGCGTTCAAAGTCACTCAAAGCAGCTTCGAATCCTCTGCTGCACCATCGTATCTGTTCAAGTCTCCAAACGTGGTCTTTCGTGCTCCGAATAAACCGAGCATTTCGTTCACGACACCTCCACCTGTCGGACCACTGTGACCCCCGTCTCCACATGTACTGCAGAGTCTGAACCTCGGACCAAACAGAGTGATGGCACAGAGCTCAGAACAAAAACACGGCGCCCTGAGCTCGAACCGGACTGACAACATTCCTGCCTCAGGCGGAAACGTCAGCACCAGGAGACAACGCTCCTTTCAGCATGTACATACACGTCACACACACAGATCCTGTCCAGCAGCTTTTGCAGTCAGAACTGTGATCTGCAGCAGGCAGTGGACCCGCTACAGGCCAGAACAGAAGCCTCCAGCAGGGTGCGGGGCCACATCCCACAGGGGTCATGGCTCAGCAAGCCCCAGACACGCACACACATGCAGCATTCACGCCTCACTCTCGCCCACCCCAGCTCTTATACTACAGCTCTTTTACAGTGCAATATTTGCATTATTGTTCATTGCCGTTTGCTTGACGTCGTTATTGGTTTAACCGAGCTATCTTTGAACCTTTACCTCAACCGTCTGATGTTATTAAAGCTGTGTTTCAGGTTCACACAGGAAATCCCTGCTTTGGGGATGAATGCACATTAATTAGTGAGAGGAGAGTAAAATCCTAAAGTGGCTGTCTCACTGGACGAAAGCTTCCTCGGGCTGGTGTGAATAACATTTCCTGCACATCTGATTTTAGTTTCTTTGCGCATGCACAATGTGGTTTTAGTTGGTTAAAAGACGGGAGTCTAGTTTTAAATCACAGTAAAAGCACAAAAATCTAGTCTGTCTGAATCAGGCTGCTTTCAAACCCTTTACACTCATTTTTCATGTGGGTTCAAATCGTGTCACGCCGGCTCTGCGCGAACGTCGCTTCACGTTGTTCAGTGAAACTTTTTTCAGCGGTGCTAACAGGCGCCGGGCGCGGGAGACTCACCTCCCTTGCAGGGCGTCCGGTGCTGGCTGTGCTGAGCCCGGTAGCCCTCGATCACCTCCCACTCCCCGCTGTCTCTCTTGATGGGGAAGCTGACGCTCAGGACGTGGTTGCACGGCTTGATGATCCGCAGGATCCCGCGGACCCGGCTCCTCTTCTGCTCGGCAGTCTCTCGAGTCTTCAGGTCTTCCACCAGCTTGTCCTCCACGATAGCGGCGCCCTTATCGAAGAAGCCCTCTACCATAGTGAAGAAGTTCGGGTCGTCGGCCGGATCTACGGCCTGGCTGTAGCCGCGGTGCCGCAGCAGGGACGCGGACGCCGGCAGAACAGAGTCAGCAGCGGCGGCGGGGTACCCCGAGGCCAGGACGCCGCCCGCTCCCCGGGTGAGTAGCTCTCCGAAGTACCGGTACATTTTCACGGTTTGTAGAAGTTCGCTGTCCCAGGGAGGTGAGACGAGACCGCGGGGAAGACGAGGAAATGGAGCCGCGTAAACACAGAGCTGTACCGCAGCAGCGGCTCCTCCTTCCCGCCGCCCCTTCCTGTCAAGCTACACCGCCGCGTGCGGCGCCGGGCAAGACGTGCGGCTCAATTTCATACACAAAAACCCGCACGAGACTGTAACGGCAGCACCGGGGAGGCACGTAGCTTAGCTTATCGTTAGCTTTTGGCAACACCCGGAAAAGTCGTTAAAACTGAACAACTTATTAAATAAAGTGCAGAGAAGCACACGGAGAGGACCAAATACCGCTCTAAAACGGAAGCATCCACCCAAAAATGGACATTTTGATGGTATTTAACACGTTTAGAGTTAATGTGTGGCGGTTTAAGCTAGCATCGCCACAGTTTTGCATATCCGGTCGTCTGGACTCAACTTTCCAAATAAAAGCCCAACGTTCACTGCAGATTTTCAGCCATTTTCTCCTGATACAGTGGTCCCTCGTTTATCGCGGGTGTTACGTTCCAAAAATAACCCGCGAAGTAGCCAACTTTATTTTTTAAAATTATTATAGGTGTTTTAAGGCTGTAAAACCCCTCACTACAAGCTTTGTACACTTTTCTCAGATACACGTGAACTTTTTCACACTTTGTCCTCTTGTTTAAGCGTAATTTATGACAGTATGTCTGCACTGAAGCACCGCAGCAATTTCCTAATGTTGTAAACCCGCTCAACATTTGGCAATAAAACCCTTTCTGATTCTGATTCTGACTTTACACTTGAAGGAAACGGTTTCCAAGGCCTAATCCGTGGATCGACTTCCTTCGAGGCGTGGACGTCTATCAGCAGAGAATGTCCCTTAGTCTGTAACACAGTCAAATATATTCTCAAGTAATATTCAAGCATGCCATTCAGCGTGTTAGTACGAGCTCGGGAGCAGCTTGGGAGAACAAGAAAACAGAGACTGCTTTAGATTGTCTTCCCAAAGTGACTCAACTTTATTCACAAGTATAACAGTTTATATAGAGGGTAAAATTCATGAGACAGCAGATTATTAGTTTAAACCAGTACAGACCAAGATAAGGCAGCGTCTTCCTGCCCTTGGGTGAAGAAGCATCCTTTGTGTAGTGTATCAGTTCAGCTACAATTGTGATTATCTCAGCGACATATTTTCAAGGCACAAAACAAAGAGTTCTTTCATTAGTGAAATCTGAAACAAACCATTTGGCCTTCAACAGGCGTCTCCTAAAAGATTAAGAAACTAATGTAGCTGAGGGAGTGATCTCTGTGGTATTTCAACCTTGTACCAGCCTGTGATTCTCACACATCAATTCTTGGGTCAAAGAGAAAAATAACTAAAACAAAGGGGCCTTATTGAATGACAGAGTTTTCCTGCATAATGTCACTATAAAACAATATCCAGTAAATGCTCCCATGGTACTAAAATACCTAACAACACTGTTCTTACTTCTTTAGTGATGCGCTGATGTCAGCATGTCACAGACTTATTCATACAGCTGGCCAATCAGGAAACAGTGGGGTGTAGGGAGGCGGACCTGAAGTAGACGGGCGCTAACACATTTAGAAAGGGCTGAATATCACAAAGACTGTACATAAAAGACGGACTCCTATTTTTAAAGCATTTTACACTCCATTTGTGTCCTGTTGTTGATGTTTTTATTTGTTCTTTTGCTACCATGATATTGTCCATAGCAACACTAACTTCATAGCTGATGTTGTGCTCAGGGGAAGTTTTTTTTTTTTTAAATACTCATTGTTTGTTAAATAAAGTTTATATACAACATACGAATGGATGAAGTATACAAAACAACAGAACATGAACACACAAAGCCAGGGGTAAAAGAAAAAAGTAACAATTATAAGAATACATGCAAAAATTCACATGCATATCACCATGAAACCCAAGACTGTGTAAACACAACATTTACACGATAAGTAAATATTGTCAGTGCAGATTCCTCAGTTTACAAAAACATTGTCTGAAGATGATTTTACAGTGTTAGGGACAAACCCCAGCACTCAGATGCTATCAGCCAATCAGATACTGGCTCATCATATATTTGTTCCCTCATTTTTCTACTGCTGGTTAGGATGTAATGTATGGCGTTATTTTAGTGCCTCTATTCTGAGCACACACTTCTGAGCACTAGTGCAAACATGTGATGTCTTGATACATCGAGCAGATATTTGAAGTTTGCACAGCACCATTCTCACCTGAAAATATCTTAAAAGTTTGGGTCTCGCAACTGTCTCGTTTTGGTTTTGGACGAATTGCATTCTGGGATATTTGCCTGGGTTTGGCTACAGTAGCTAGCGAGCTGATTGGAGACCAAAACAGCCAATCAGAATTTTTGCATCCAAGTCTGTGTGTCTCGTGTGAGAATGCGAAATGCAACGAACACGATGATGCTTAGACTATGTTGCCCCCTGCTGGACATCAGAGAGAATGCAGGTTTAAACCACTCAGAAGGTCAGAGAGGGAGCACGCTCAGCTTTGCTTTCACTCGCTGAAAGAGCAGGCTTACAGTACCTGAGTGACCTGGAGGGAGGATGGGGAGAACCTCTATGGAGAGATCGAGGTCCGGAGCGAGAAATGGTGGAAGCTTCAGTCAAAGGTGGACATGGAAGACGCTTTGATGGAAATGCTGTTTGAAGAGTTTGCTCCATGACTCATCCATGATTTCTAAAGAAAACGCTGCAGCTGGAGGTCAGACAGAGGAGCGTTAAGAATGACGTCCCAACGTTTTAAAGGTTAGAAGTGGAACCTCACAGGACAAAGTGTCTCAGGCGCTTTACAGTGGGCTGAGCAATGAGGTCAAACAGCTGGAGGAGTTGGACGTTCAAATCCAGGAGCAGCACAGATCTCTGAGCGCAGGAGGAAGGAGAAACATGAGCGAAAAGATGATCGACGAGATCTCCAAGAAGCTCAGTGTCCAGCTGCAGGGTGAAACCCCAGAAGAAGAAACGCTGGAGGACCAAAACGAAGTGCAGGAACATCAGTCACTGAAGGACGAAGAGAACACCGATACCTGCTCCCAGGAAGTCTGGAAATACCGTGTGATGAAGAGGAGATTGTACGAGCTCCGAGTGATGCGATCCTACGGGAGGAGCGTGAGTCTGCAGGTAAACCAGACACAGGAAGAGACGCCAGCAGGCCGCTGCCAGGAAAATGCTGTCGGCCATGTTTGGCTTCAACTGCTAACTGAGCAAATAAAAAAGAACGTCATTAAAAATGGCTTTATTATGAAAGTGCATTTCCTGTCTGTGTTTTCTCCAGTTCCAGGCCAGAGTGAAATTCTAGGATTTGAATTGGATGTTGCTGATTGGCAGGTATCTGCAGTCTGAGCACTTCACCGTTTTCTGTTGTGTGAATCAGAAAATGAACGTGAAGTCGTTACGGTTACTCGGTGTGGAGGAGTGGCTGAGGCGTCAGGTGCTGCAGGTGCTGAGGTGTGCTCACCTTTGACCCCGATGCTAAAACAGAAGCTGTCGGCCTGGATTCAAAGTGATTTTAGTGCTTTTGAAGGCTGCGGGTCTAAAACTGTCTGCGCCTCTGTAAACCCTCACCGATGGGCGACCCTCCCCCGGCGTCTCGCGCTCTGATTGGTGGAGCTGCTGGAGGGCTGTTTACGGCCCTGTTATCGTTCCCAGCTGTGAAACACATCATCAGTCTTCACTTCTGCGTTTCTGCTCGGTCATTGTTGTGTAACTTGTTATTGAGTTTGGCTGAGAGATGTTTCAGTTCTAACGAAGCTTCGGATTCTCTGACGTCTGAAAAGCGCAGACGTCCTGGCTTCCTGTCAGAGTCCAGACTTTCTGCAGGTCTCAGAAGATAAAAATCTTTGGTCTCACAGTCTGAGACTCACAGATGGGTCATTTAATCAATATTTTGTTGGTAAAACTTATTTATTATTATTTACTTTTTTGTGCTGGGCTTCTGTCTGCATTAAGCTGATTTAGCTCCAGAATAAAGTGCATCATTTTACGTTTTCTTTAGATTAAGAGAATTAAACATTTTTATCATTAAATATCTTCTTTTAGCCCAAATAAATACTGACTTCATGAGAGAGGAACACTGGTGACAGCTAGTTTTCAGAATTGTAAGTATTTAAAGGACTTTTTAAGGAAAAACAGTTAATCCCATTAGTTTGCAGGAACACTGGACCAGGTGACCACAGGACTGTTGTTCATGCTGACGCACGTTTCCTTTTTTCAGCCCTGTTTTGAAGGAAATGCACCAAATTTTCTGACCATCCAAGTATAAGGCAAGGCAAGTTTATTTGTATAGCACAATTCAACAACAAGGTGATTCAAAGTGCTTTACAGAGACATTAGAAACAAGAACAAATAAAAAGCATGATTTAAAATTGATTAAAACAAGCAAATAAACGAACTAACTAATTAACAAACAAACAAACAAACAACAGTATATAAAATCAAAACAGATAAAATCAGAACAGTAGATAAAATCAGTAGTTAAAATGTAAGTTTTGAAATTTAAGCTTAAAAGTGTGGATTTGGTGCTTTATTCAAATGCAGCTGAGAACAGGTGAGTCTTCAACCTGGATTTAAATAAACTGAGTGTTTCAGCTGATCTGAGGCTTTCTGGGAGTTTGTTCCAGATATAAGGAGCATAAAAGCTGAATGCAGCTTCTCCGTGTCTGGTTCTGACTCTGGGAACTGATAAAAGACCGGATCCAGATGACCTGAGGGATCTGGATGGTTCATACTGGGTCAGGAGGTCACTGATGTATTTTGGTCCTAAACCATTCAGAGCTTTAACTGAATGCTTTTTATTTTTCACAGTCATTTTACGAGTGGAGCTCTTATTTTGAAAGGCTCTGTGCAGCAGCAGCTGATGATTAATCAGTCACTTGTGAAAAAGCATCCATGCATGGATTTAGAGTGAAGTGGTTAAACTTCCGTACGTGTCCGCCTCTCCAGCAGGGAGCATGTGTGACCAGAGAAAGATCCACGTCTTCCTCGGGGCTCCTCCGCCCGCCTGCAGCCCAGCCTCAGAGCCCGGCGCCGGGTTAGAGGAAGACGATCGTGCTCCTGCTCGCTGGAGACACCTGGAGCTCACCTGGAGGGACGGGCAGCTCAGACCTGCAGGTGAGACGTTCAGGGACCAAACAGGGGGGAGGAGCACTCACTGCTGCTTTGGTCTTTTTATTAACTGAATTACTGAGCTGTAAATGTGCAGGCAGCCACAGGCCATGGCTGTCTGGAAAACGAGTCTCTGTGAGGACGTCTTTGTGTCTCTTTATGGGCTGCAGGTAACTTCAGTTTTAAAACTCACCTGTTAGATTTAGTGATCAGGATCCCTCAGGAGGCAGAATCGTGAACGCTTCTCTGAACGTCAGACTAAGAAAAATAATCCAGGACATTTGTAAATTTTTCAGGTGATCCTGGAAATGAGACAGGAGAGGCGAGTACACACCACGATCCGACAATCGCTGAAGGCGATTGGACAGAAAACAGAGTCGGACAGGAAGGAGAGACAGGGAGTCTGAAGGAGGATCTGCGGCCTGAGAAGAAGTTTCAGGAGTCAGACGCTGGACGGGACGATCAGCCATCAGCTTCGGTTCACAAGTACCTGGACCGCTGTTTCCCTGCCGCTCAACCAGATCATCGAAAACCTGAACAACCGCCAGCTGCCGCACCTCTTTCCTCCCAGACTCATTACCTCACCACCTGGACTCTGAGCCAGGCGTTAATCCTGAGACGCAGTGTCCAATCAGCATCCAGCCTAGAGAAAACCCCGCCCAAACACACCCAAACGCCTCCCTCCGTCTCGTCCAGCACCCCAGAGCTCTTCAGCCCAGCGATGCCATCACCTGCAGCCTCTGCCGAGCTCTTCAGTCACCCCTGTCTGACCCCGAGAGTGGAGGAAGGCGGTGTTGTCCTTGAGGCCACCACCGATGGGGTCCTCTGTTCTCAAGAGTCCACAACTAACGCCGAGTCCCCAGCCGTGTCCCCCAGCAGCAAAAAAGCCAGAATCTCCCCACAGTCACCTGACAGAGGTGCCAACACCAGACTCCACAGTCCCACCACACTCCTGGCCCGATGTGACAGACCAGGGGTGCGGTACTCAGTTCTGGTGGCGGTGGTTCACCCCTGTCACCTGAAGGAAGTCAAGGTGAGTCCAGGTGTGTTTCCAGGTAACACCAGTTTGTACCACAGCGTGCTACAGTGGGATAACGCCTTTCTAACCATGTTTGGTTAGAAAGAAATGAAATAATAAACACCTGGATAAAGAAATAAATTCTAATCATGAGCATGAGATGTTTTACTTCCTCTGATATGAGCTGTGAGAAAGGGAAAATATTTAACCTTAGTGACCAGTTTAGGACAACCTCTGGAAAGCAGTGATGCTCTGGACTGGCCAGTAACTGGTGACAGCAGTATTTAACAAAAGTGTGGGGGCAGAAAAGGCCCTAAACAAGCCCCATCAGGGTAGGGACCAGAAACATGAAGGAGGATGTCATATAAAGAAAAGAAAGCAAGATCGAGCCCTGCAGAGCCGGGCGGTGACTGTTGGGCTCATCAGTGACGACTGCTGAAAGACGGCCTGGTCGAGCGTAAAGGGCAGTGTCATCAGCATACAGGTGAACAGACGTGAGCTCGAGCCCTGAGCTACACCTTTACTGATAGAGGGGGGCTGAGCTTAGACTAAACTGGAGCTCTAATCACACTCTATCCATCTACTGGTGAAATATTTCAAAAGCTGAATTCACGAATGTTTGTTTAATGTCTACAGGTGAAGTCGGGGCCGTCGGCGGGCGCCTCTGTGCCTTTAGCGTCTATTGTAGTGACAGACCAATCTGGCGTTGAGATGAAGGTGGTGCTATGGCGGCGGGCTGCGTTCTGGGCGTTGACTGTCGGTCCTGGAGACGTTCTGCTCATCACAGGTACACAAACACAGCTGACTGGTTTAGTTTGAACACGATGCTCTGTGTCAGGGATGGATGAAGAAAAGACGTCAAAACAGACCTGGAGGCAGAAAGAGAAACTCTCTCAGTTACTGTTCGCAGCGTCGTATCAGGAGGGATCCATGTTTCTCTGGATCACTGAAGAAAACAGGTCTTCCTCCCACCTCGGCTTCATTTTTGAGGCTTGGCAGCTTTGTCCATCTTTAATTTACAGTCTGCAACTTTTCTTCATAAATGGGCGGGGCTGTCACCTTCAGATGGTCGCCGCCCTGCCATGAGGTGAGTTGTGTCCACGTGCGTAAGCTCTCTGTGTGTTTTGTCAGCGCTGCAGGTGAACGAGGACAGGTGGAGAGGGGAGACTGTGCTGCAGTCAACCTTCAGCAGCAAACTGCTCAACGTGGGACAGATCACTTCCTCCTCTTCACCACCAGGTAAGCCGAGCCTTCGTCCAATCACGTGCCTCCAAAGCTGACCTGCTTCAGTTACCTCTCTCTCTCTCTGTAGTTTCCCAGCAGGTTAATGCTCGCTCTCTCAGGTGTCTGTGCAGCTTTCTCCGAGAGCGGCGCCCCCTCTTGGTGTCTCTGCCACGTCGCCCCCCTCAAGACCTGAACCGCCTCCCCTACGCCACGCTGAGGTCACTGAGGGCAAACGCACTGGTTCACGCCCTGCTGCGAGTCACGCATACACACATCAGCCCAGGTGAGTCCTACCTTTACCTGTGCTGCTCTAATTGAAGGTCTGAGTGTTTCAGCATTTGAAATGCTGTCAGCAGTCGAGTCGAGTCAGTGATGTAGATTATTTAAGTCGGCTGAACTGTTCGCTGCACGCTTCCTTCCCTGTTTTTCAGAGTGGCGTGCTGAGGCGGAGTCTCGCAGCAGGTCGGCGGTTCAGCTGAATGCTGTCCTGACTGTGGAGCAGCCAGAGGACCAGCAGGGGGCGGTGTTACTGTGGGGAGCAGCTGTGGACTGGCTGCCTCGCTTCAGCAGAGACAAAGGTACGCTCTGGAACAAAGGCTGTACGTCAAAGATGGACACAGCTGTCGCCAGACCCCACTGTGGGGTGAAATCTCACTTTCACTCTAGTGTCTGTGGGACGGTACGAGTACTGCAGTACTTCTACTGTAGGGATGAGCCTTTGGACACTTTCACATGCAGCACAGCTGGTGAGAGGAAGTTCAAATGGATTCCTTAGAAATGGACACAAGGAGAAAAGCTGTGTTGATACAATGCTTAGGAGGATGTCTGACGTCCTGGTACCACCAAACTAAGAAACTGTCACTTTAGATTCTAGCTTTACTTTAAGAGTTTGTTGCTGTGAATCACACCGACAGTAAATCCTGCCTCCTCAGGGGCTGTTTGGGACTTCCGTGTCCTCCTGGTAAGGGAGGGTCTGACCTCTGACCTTCCAGAACTGCACTCCACCCCCTGGAGCACCGTTCAGGCCGTGGACCCGACTGACCGCCGAGTGCAGGACTTCCACCGGACACGACGGTGCCAGAAAGGAAACAGCAGCACTCCGGAGCTGGACTTGGACACGCTGCTGTCCCAGAAGTACAGCGGTGAGTGAAACTACGAAAACTCGCCTGAAATGTCCACAGCAGCTTTATCGCCACGTTTAAGGAGCAGCGGAGCTCCTCAGGGTTCCATTCATGGTCCTGTTCGTTTTTATTTTTACATTTTTAAAAGGTTCTCTTCTCCGCTCCATCAGGTGATGTGGAGCTCAGAGTCCAGGTCATCACGTTCTGCTTTCAGGATGCACCGGCTTCCCAGAATGCACCTCAGCCCGTCCTGGACTGCTCCACGTCACTGGAAGGCATCATGGTGGCGCTGAGCGGTGACATCACTTACACCGGCTGCGGGCGCTGCTCTGCAGAGCTCGACACAGACGCCAACGACATCTACAGGCCGTGTTACCCCTGCCTGCCCCACACCGCTGTACGCCGCTACTACAGGTACTGATGACATCATCGGATGATTAACGGTTTTCTTTCTTTTAGTTTTAAATATAAAAAATAACAAGTTTCAGAGCCTCACAGATAAAAACACCAGCATGTGTTGGTGTGTTTTTCAGACCAGGTGTGCTGACAGTGAGTGGGCGGGGCTCCATCCAGGTGTGTGTTCAGGTACCTCCTGATCCTCTGCAGAAGATCCTCAAGGCTCCGCCTGATAAACTCCATCGTAGCTCAGGTGAGACTGTCGTTCAAAGAGTGACGCTTTATTCCAAGCAGGCATGTGGCCGCACAGGCGTGACCCACAAGCTGCCGCCACAGCTGGGTCGGTGTCCAGCCACAGCTGGGTCGGTGTCCAGCCACAGAGCCCGACCTCCTCATCGGTTTCTCTGGTCTGCTGCTGTCTGCAGCTCCGATGCAGAGTGATGGAACATCTCCGACTGGCCGAAGGAGCTCAGCTTGCTCAGGAATCTGCTCTGTGCTGCTTTTCCAGCTCAGCCGGAGCTCAGTGTGGATGGCGAGGTTATCACACTCCTCCACCACATCCACCTCACATCCTCCAATTTCACCATCTCTCTGGTCAAAGCAGATGAAGCACAAAAACATCCACTAGTAATCAGCCCTCCTTCTCCTGCCCATCACTAGCACACCCAGAGTGTGTCTGCTGGTGTGTCTCACTGATGTCGCCTTCCTCACTGTTGACCACTTCCTCTGACAGGTGAACTGAGGCCTGTGCTAATACAGTACATGTAAATCTCACTGAGCAGTTGTCTCACCTGGCTCAGCCCTGCAAAGGTGATGTCAGTCCAACCGTCTGAGGGCAGGAGGAGCTGCAGTTACAGAAACTGTCCAGCAGAGGGAGTCGCTGCTTTGCAAACCTGCTGCACAGGAAACCTGCTGGAAAATAATGAATATGCAGGACAGTCTGAGGATGCTGATTCAGCTGAACATCCTGGCTTCTTAGAAGTCATTTAATCATTGTAATGACATAGTGTTGGTGAAAAATATGGATTTACTGTCACCTGCATTCCTGAAACAAGTGCACAGATGTAAATGTGTGAAACAGCCTGAAGTTCGCAGAACGTGTTTGCAGATCTTAATGAGTGGCTGTGCTTCCATGAATGAATCCAACACGGACTGACTGCTGGTTCCTGTCAGCGAGACGATTATAAAAGGAAAACAAACGGTCAGTCGTGGAACATGCCAAAGCTTCGGGAGTTCCAAGTCTCTAAAACGGGAAATGCACAAGAAGACCAATCCAAACCAGCGGGATAGAAACGGAGCTCGCAGTGGGTATAGAGGAGCCATGGAGGACCATGGGTGGATGCATGGATGAATCGGGGTCTGGCAAACCGATTGTTAAAGCTCTTCCTCAGAGTCTGGCGCTCAGATCGAACATTTCAAGTGGAAAGGGAATAAAATGGTGACGAGGCTCCATCCTCCATCTTTTCCATGGTGGAACCAACTTCATCGTTATAAAAGCTCAGAGAGCTGCACCGGGATGCTTTCTTTGGTGATTACATCATCGTTAGTCATGCAAATTCTGTTTTTGAGGTGTGTTTGATGAAGCCAGGCTGTTAAAATAGTTTGGTAATAATAATAATACATTTTATTTATGGCCTCCTTGAAGACCCTCAAGGTCACCTTACAATAATATATTAGCAGTAAAATAAAATATAGCAACATAAAATGTAAACATAAACAGTGTTGTTGGTTTGGTTCAAAGAAAGAAAGCTGAGTGAGCATCCTTCCTGTAACTGTGCTGTCACGTGTCCACGTCCCGCGGCCGGCTGAACGCGCACACAGACTCACTGAGGCCCTAAAGGCAGCGCGAGGTAGAAAATGTCTGTAACCCAAAATGTAGTTTATATCGCCTGTTTCCTCTTTCTGCACTTGTTGTGCAGTTTGCTCGTGTCTGTGGTAACTGCACTTTTTGGGTTACAGTACACTGAGTAGCAGAATGATCAGTCAGAGGGAGGAGTCACAGGAGGGAGGAGTCAGAGGGAGGAGTCAGAGGGAGGAGTCAGAGGGAGGAGTCAGAGGAGGACTCATACAGAAGAGTCACAAGGAGGAATCAGAGGGAGTCAGAAGAGGAGTTACACAAGGAGTCAGAGGGAGGAGTCAGAGGGGAGGAGTTACACAAGGAGTTCTTGGTTTCAGATCCTTCCTGGTGTGATTCTCGGCGCCTCTGCTCATCTTGTCTGCATCTGTTTTGTTCCTCAGCTCCGGGGTCGGAGGTGAAACACATCCAGGTGGCAGCAGAGAGGATCCACACCCTCCTCTCCCTCCCGAGGAAGACCTTCATCGCCACCATCAGAAGCAACTTCCTGTGCGATGAGAACAGCATCCCCATCAGTCAGGACTTCACACTGCTGGACCTTCAGTTCCTCCCTGAACCCCGCTGACCTCACAGTGACTGCAGACCTGATGGCAGCTTTGGGATCTGTGGGTCCTGAGGACACGTGTGACATAAGTAAAGAACAGGGCGGGGCTTATCAGAGGTCATAGGTCAATAAAAACTCATTTTCAATGCTTCAGTGATGTTTTCATGTTTCACATTTATACCTACAAATGATAAGTACCCTATATTCTGGAGTACCCTCTAGCAGATCATTACATGAAGGAACCTTTTAAATGCCAGCGCGTCCATGCTCACAGGTGTACACACGGGTGCTCACACACAAACTGCACCCTTTTTGGCTCCTACCTCAAAGCACACTGTGCGCTGTCGATCCTACGTGCTGCACAATAATGTTTAATACTTTGTATTTACTGTTAGCAGCAGGGTTAGCTCCCTAACCCAGCTGAGGTGTAACGAGTTACATTTACTTGAGTAAGTTTTTGAAAAAAATGTACTTTTAAAGGACCCTTTTTGCACAATACTTTTTACTTTTACTTGAGTACATTTGTGAAGAAGAAACGGTACTTTTACTCCACTACATTTGCAAAATTCGACTTGTTACTTTAAAAAAAAAAAAATTAGTCTAACACATTAGATAACATGCTGCCAGTGGAGTTTCCGGTAACTTCTTTTAGCCTCTGATCTCATACAATTGAGATTAGAGGCTACATCGCAGCTCCAGTCACGGCTTCCATCACTGCCTTTGTCTTTTCCCAGAGTAACAGCCAAACCGTGCAAGGAGGATCTATTGGCGAGCACTGCTTGTGAAGGACTTCTCAGTCGTGCAGGACTCCTGTTCACTGCTAAACAGTCACAGCTTCACAGAAAGAACCTTGAGAGCAAACTGCTGCTGAAGCTGAACCATCACCTCACCGAGTGAAGAAAGGGCACATTTTTGCTGAATATGCAGAAATAGATGCACAACTTATGGTAAACTGAGCTGCCTTGTGTGAAGATGCCTCGTTCAGTTTTCTCTGAGGCTGCTGTGCCATTTGGAGCAAAGATGAATATAAAGTTTACAGCATATCTTGTCACTGGACATTGTTTGCACTGTTTATGTATTTATATTATTTACTGTAGGTATTGGTGAAAAAAAGCTTTATGCTGTGAAAAACTGAAATCTGGAAATTAGAATTGTTGTTTTTACATATATTCCTGTTGAAAATACGAAAATTTGTATATTTATTTATTTTGTTTGTCTGATAGCATTTATCTAAAAAATAAATCGGACATTTCAAACAGTTACTGCTTGAGTAGTCTTTTCACAACGTACTTTTTTACTCTTACTTGAGTAACTTTTTTGACGACTACTTTTTACTTTTACTCGAGTAATAATATCTTAAAGTAATGCTACTCTTACTTGAGTACAATTTTTGGATACTCGACCCACCTCTGGGCCACAGTGATGCGGACGCTGCACCGGACCGTCGTGGTGAAGAGGGAGCTGAGTGTAAAAGCGAAGCTCTCAATTTACCGGTCGATCTACGTCCCTACCCTCACCTATGGCCACGAGCTGTGGGTAGTGACCGAAAGAACGAGATCGCGGATACAAGCGGCAGAAATGAGCTTCCTCCGAAGGGTGGCTGGCCTCTCCCTTAGAGATAGGGTGAGAAGGTCGGCCATCCGGGAGGGGCTCAGAGTAGAGCAGCTGCTGCTCCACATCGAAAGGAGCCAGCTTGAGGTGGTTCGGGCATCTGACAAGGATGCCCCCTGGGCGCCTCCTGGGTGAGGTGTTCCAGGCATGTCCCACCGGGAGGAGGCCCCGGGGCAGACCCAGGACACGCTGGAGAGATTATATCTCTCGGCTGGCCTGGGAACGCCTTGGTGTTCCCCCGGATAAGCTGGAGGAGGTGGCTGGGGAGAGGGAGGTCTGGGCCTCTTTGCTTAGGCTGCTGCCCCCGCAACCCGGCCTCGGATAAGCTGAAGAAGATGGATGGATGGATGGATGGATGTTAAATCTAAATCTTAAATGTTAACTCTAAATGTTACAGGAGGCCATGAGCTGCTTCACTTCTTGCCTACCAGCACGTCCAGCGATTTAGCTGAAAACATCGGAAGATCCGTTTTGTCGGCCAACCAGAGGTTCAGCAGTAGTGCGCTCTCAGCAGCTGTGGTCTCCACTTCACAATCGCTGCAGCACATGTCCAGCTAAATCGCTGGACGTGCTGGTAGGCAAGAAGTGAAGCAGCTCATGGCGGTGAGAAGTGACCATCAGGGAGAGCAGACACAATCTGACCACTACCGGCACACTTTTGCACCCGAGGATTTCGTAAAGCTTTTATTTTGGTATTTCCGTTGATTCGTACAATAAATTTGCATGTTAGCTAAATATTTAGATTTAACATTTAGATTTAGATTTAAATATAATAAGATTTAAATTCAACATTTAGATTTAACATTTAAAATTGTGTTTTAAATATGAAAAGTTACAAATATTTTACTAAATGTTGTAAAAAAATGACTCGAAAAAAGGTTTTTGAAAGGTTTTGAGCTACATGTGGAAAAATGTTGCCATTAATTTCAGCATGTTTCACTTTACAAACCATACATTACCCATGTAAATCTCACAGTCTAAGAAGGCTAACCTGCCACTGATCAGTGTTGCTGATCAATGGCTCATGACAGTTTGCATAATAATGATCATAAACTGAGCTCCCAGCCCATTGTTCCTTCAGTGGGCTGATTTCAGTCATTATGCAAATGTCCTGTTTATAAGATTGAAACCTGCAGTCAGCTGAGACTGAAGGAGTCAGCTGGATGATGACCAAACGTTTCTCCCACTGAAAACGTCCAGATGAACAGAATCGACCTTTTTGGACACACAATATCTAGACATCTGCAAAGAAACACATTTCTTCATCGTCTCCTTTGTTCTTTTAATCCTGGACCTGCATCATCCAGTAATCTCATACTAAGCTACTCTGTCTGAAACGAGCTGCTTTAGCTTAGCTCTCATTTAAATATTTAAACAGTATAAAAACATTTAGGCAAAGACTGCAGAGCTGACAGTTGTTCAGACGTCACTGCTGTTCCCAGTGTTTCATCGAAGCATTTTAATGCCTTTGTCTTATTCTAATATCTGAGATACTCTTATTTCTGTGACTACTTTTACATTTCGGTTTGAAATGTTATTTAAATGATTGAGTTTATAATGAATCAAAGTGTATGTCAACATAAGGAAAAACATCAGAAGTAAATGGAAAAAAACACATTTTCATAAATTTATTTCTTTATTTAATTCTGTTTGTTATGACAGTATTTATTTCAGATTGCTTTTATTGATTTTCAATGATCATATATTGAAATATCTATGTGTAAGATGTTTATTTTTCTTAAAATTAAAACTAATATATGCTTTAAAACATCCACCATGGAGTTTACGAGAAGCTTCTACGAGACAAAATACTGACAAACTGACCAAAAGAAGGAAAAGTCCCCTCCAGTAAAACATTTAAATTTATTCATTCATAACGTCTTTGCTGGTGCTATTATTATGATAAAGTTAAACACACTGACTGGTTATCTAAAAGCAGAAAACACGGTGAATAAAACACGGTGAATAATAGGCTGATAATGCATTAAAATCTTTAGTTCTGTGCAAAACTGTAGACCAGAGAAAAATGTGGGCGCTCTCGTCCTTCCAGATCTTCTCTGAGTGGTTGTGGGAGTCGGGTTTTCTTCCTTTTGCTTCAGTTCCCTTTCATTTCGTCTCCCAGCTCGAACAGATCATCCATCAGATCTGAGACAAACCAAGAAGACAGAGGATAGGTTACTAACTCTAAACAGATTATACGTGAGTCTGGGCTGCTGATACGTCAGTCGGAGGTTCACTAAAGACAACTTAAACCAGTGAGTGATGAAGGCGTAAAGTCATGACATACTTAAACCAAAAGATGCAACACGTGTGTGAATATATCTGCTTTGGATTTCTGGACTCATCCAGAATCCCAGTACCTAAAAACCCCTTTAACTTTTATCAAGGCTTCCTCTGAATGGCTGACTTCAGGAAGCCTGCTGAGGGGCAAAAACTGGTGCTTGCAGCGAGCACCCTGCCTGTAGCTGATTCTTTCTTTTGTCACTTCCTGACATGTTTTCTTTTAGCAACAACTTCCTGACTTTAAGCCTTCATGGCTTCATCTTCAGTGAGCGGACAGCTGAGCACCAACAGGAGGGTCTCTTTATCCCTACCTCTGTCTGTTGTGACTCCTTCCTGTCCTACAGGTCCAGCTGATCCTCCACTTCCTCCTGCACCTCCTCCCATCGTCGGTCCCACGCTCCCTCCTGCACCTCCTCCCATCGTTGGTCCCACGCTCCCTCCTGTAGTTCCCGCTAAATTCCCTTCGGGTACTGGTTTCTTGCCCCCACTATCATCTTTGTTGGGCACATTTGGGAGGGGTGCTCCTTTATCGTCTTTGTCCTTATTTTTGTTCTTGTTGCCTCCAAACATCGAGAAGATGCCGCCTCCTCCTCCTTTCTTCTCACCTTTGTTCTTGTTGGCTGAATTCAGAGCTCCCTTCACTGCCCCCTCCACCAAGCTACCTGCTCGGAAAAAACAAACACTTTAGGTTCAAAAACATCTTTTCTCGATCTCCACTGCCCCCCTTCTCTGCAGCTCAGGTTTCCAACACATTTTCCTCATTTAATGTTTTGAAGGCTCTGAGGAGAAACTCAGTAACGTTCCCAAAATTCACCCAGAGGTGAGATCCAACAGCTCTGTCTCAGACTCTGCAGGCCTCAGTAAAGGTTAAATTTCATGACAGCCATACTTGTCCATCAAATGTGGGTTGTTTGGAGGGCTGCAGGAGAAAGCCATATTCTTCTCTTTAACAGAACACGGCAGCAAAGCTGCTTCTGAACAAACAACACCAAACTGCAGATGTTTGACCGTCATGGACAGCAGCACGTTTGGAGGAAACAAACGCCTCAGAGCAGCTGTGAGCACCGTGGAGGAGGAATGATGATCTGAGTGCACCACGAGCTCCTCTCTACACCAAAGTATTCTTGAGTCAGCGTGAGGCCGTCTGTCTCACAGAAAGTTCGGACCAAACTGGTCATCAGCAGGACAAAGCTCTGAGCGCAGCTGCAAATCTGCGACAGCACGTCTGCATGGAGCTGCTGCAGAGCTCAGAGCTGAGCATGAATGAATGCTGCAAACCTGAATGAGCTGAAGCGACGCTGCAAAGAGGAACTGCTGCCCTTTAATGGACACAGCACATATGTTTACATAATGAAATGCAGCAGGGAGTCACATGTCTGTTTATCAGTTCGTCACCTTGGCGATCTCTCGCTGGACAACATTTTCTTCCTTTTTACAGCACCACCCTGTGCTGGTGCCGTTTGGTATCTAACATTACAGGACACAACAGAAACCATCACTGCAACTTAATGCTGCTGAATCAGGGGGCGGAGTCAGTTTGCTTTAGTTCCTATCAAATAAATGCTGACATGATGCAGTGCGTCACACTTTTGTTCTTCTGAGGCTGTATCGAGTCATTTTAGACCCGATAAAGACCAGATGACCTCACCTCCTCCTCCTCCTCATCTTCTGGTGGACACTCAGGAGTGCCCCAGGGCCTCACCTAAGAGGTGCCCGGGAGGTGCCCTCAGATGAACCCATGTTATGACGTGGACAAGTGGCGTCTCTACTCTGAGCCCCTCCCAAATGACTGACTCCTCACACAGACAGGTTTTTCTACCAATTCCTCAGCTCTGACTCGTCCCTGACGAGGGGGGCGTGGGACTCACATCACAGTTACAATCAGTTAACAGGTCGGGTATGCATAATTAACAATCATTAATAAATGCTTAAACACAAGTTAACTTAATCTGAAAAGGGGAATATTAACTAAAACGGCAGCCTTCTCACCTGCACCAGGTAAAGTCAGGTAACCTGAACAAAAGGACGTAAAAATGAACAAAAACTAAAGAAAATATGAGCTGTTTTTTTTCTTGATACGCAGAATAAATCTGCCCTCTGCCTCTGAGCCTGCTTCTAACAACAAAGCAACAAAACTGACCAAAGGAGCCAAAGAGGAGGTGAAGCCCGGCAGGAAGGAGCTGCTCTGACCCGTCTCGCCAACAACAAAGGCTGCGAAAATCTCAGGTTTTACTAATGAAACATCATTTCCTCTTTACATGTCTGCAGTAGAAGAGTTTATGCCAGTTTCACTGTTTCGAATCAGACCATAAACGGATGCTTTGTTTTTTTACTCACCCGCTTTTTGGCCGGCTATCTGTGCGAGGTTGTCCATCTCTGCGGTGTTTCTGTCTCTGAGGCGCACTCAGGTGTGCTTTAAGTTCAGCTCTCAGGTGAGAGCGCGGCCGGCGACGCCCATCAGGTGGCTCAGCTGAGGAATCAGGTGTGTCTGCAGAGCAGCCCGACCTGTTCCACCGGCTAATTCATCATTCACAGAAGTGCTCTCCTTTTCTGTACTGATGTTACTTCGTATGTTTCTGTGCATCGAACTAGTTCCAAAACATGAGCCAACACAAACCGCCCATCACTGAATGTGAGCTCAAAGTGCTGCCACGCTCTTCAGGCCACAGACACTTCACACTTTAAATAACAGTGTATGAACTGTTAAACTGTGACTCACCTGAAAACAAAAGCAAAATCAGTGAGTAAGTATTTCTATGATACGCTACTTTCTGTTTCTACTTCTATTCTCAGCTACTGCTCTGATGCTCAGATGTTATTTGTAGTCTGTACCAGTACACGTGCACAGTACACAATGTGCACGTGCTCCCCTGTAAAATAACAAATCTGACCCTAGAATAAAACTAGTTCATGCATTTATTACCTCCAGGCTGGACGACTGTAATTCATTATTATCAGGATGTCCTAAAAACTCGCTGAAAAGCCTTCAGCTGATCCAAAATGCTGCAGCAAGAGTCCTGACAGGGACTAGAAAGAGAGAGCAGATTTCTCCTGTTTTGGCTTCCTGTTAAATCCAGAATTCAAAATCCTGCTCCTCACATACAAGGTCTTAAATAATCAGGCCCCATCTTATCTTAATGACCTTGTAGTACCATATCAGCCTATTAGAGCACTTCGCTCTCGCTCTGCAGGCCTACTTGTTGTTCCTAGAGTATTTAAAAGTAGAATGGGAGGCAGAGCCTTCAGTTTTCAGGCCCCTCTTCTGTGGAACCAGCTTCCAGTTTGGATTCAGGAGACAGACACTATCTCTACTTTCAAGATTAGGCTTCAAACTGTCACGGTTCTGGGTCCGTTGGACCCAGTATTTTGAGTTTATTATGTTTTGGTTTATTTCTGCTTCATGGATTGTTTTCTTCTCGTAGTGATGATGATGATTATTATTAGTTTCTTGTTTCTGTTTATCCGTGCTTAAGGATTTGTTCTCAGTTATATCTCACGTTTAGTTTAGTTCAGATTCCATGTGTCATTCTGTCTGTCTCTCAGTGTAAAGTCTGCATGCTTGTTTAGTAATTCATGTTTCCTGTTTTATTGTGAAAGTCTTTGTCTTATGTTAGTGTGTGCAGCTTAGCTCCCCCGTCTCGTTAGCCCTGATCTCTCCCAGCTGTGTCTCCCTCCTGTTGCCGATTCCCCCGTTACTACCCTGTGTATATAAGCCCTGTGTTTTCCCATGCTCAGTGTCGCGTCGTACCATCAGTTTTTGCCTGTGTGTTCTTGGTCTCAGTGTTCCGTCCTCACTTTATGTTTGTTTTCCTGCCCGCAATAAAGCTGAGGTTTTTTGAGTTACATTCCATTTTCCGAGTCCTGCATTTGAATCTTCATCTCTGCCTGCCCGCACACAGAGCCTTGACACAAACTTTCCTTTTTGCTAAAGCATATAGTTAGGGCTGGACCAGGTGACCCTGAATCCTCCCTTAGTTATGCTGCAATAGACGTAGGCTGCTGGGGATTCCCATGATGCATTGAGTTTTTCATTTCCAGTCACCTTTCTCACTCACTATGTGTTAACAGACCTCTCTGCATTGAATCATATCTGTTATTAACCTCTGTCTCTCTTCCACATCATGTCTTTATCCTGTCTTCCTTCTCTCACCCCAACCAATCACAGCAGATGGCCCCGCCCCTCCCTGAGCCTGGTTCTGCCGGAGGTTTCTTCCTGTTAAAAGGGAGTTTTTCCTTCCCACTGTCGCCAAAGTGCTGCTCATAGGGGGTCATATGATTGTTGGGTTTTTCTCTGTATGTACTATTGTAGGGTCTGCCTTACAATATATACATATATTACATATTTTATAATTATTTTTTTGTTATACATCTAATTTATGTATTCATGTATTACATATATTCACGACCCCCCATCAGGTCACAGAAAGGTCATTGATTGGTCACCTGTGTCACAGGTAGACTGTCATACCAAACCTGTGCAACGTTTCAGGTATTTTCTCCTCACATTTAGATCAGTTCATAGAAATGGATTATTTATGTGTGTGATGAGCTACCTCAGAGACTCTGTTTGACCAGAGTAATAATTCCACATAACTAATTTATTCATTTAATTTATTCAATATTAAAGGACAACCAAACCAGAAACAATAAATGAATGTATTTAAAGTCCATGTTCAAGCATTTTAGTTTTTATTACCCAACAATCATATGACCCCCTATGAGCAGCACTCTGGCAACAGTGGGAAGGAAAAACTCCCTTTTAACAGGAAGAAACCTCCGGCAGAACCAGGCTCAGGGAGGGGCGGGGCCATCTGCTGTGATTGGTTGGATTGATCCATGTTAATGCTGACAGCTCTAATAATAACAAATGATTAAATGCTGATTATTAGAGATAGGTTGATCATATTTAAGATCGAAGCATTAATTAATGGCAGGACTTCTTTGAGCAGTTTTGTAGGAATGGGGTCTAAAAGACACGTTGATGGTTTGGAGGAAGTAATTATTGAAGTTAACTCAGAAAGATCAATTGGAGAAAAAGAGTCTAACTTAACATCAATGGTACTAAGAGTAGCTGTAGATAATATTACATCTGTGGGATGATTATTGGTCATTTTTCCTCTAATGGTTTGTGGCACGCCATTTCCTTTCCAGCTTACGAGTTATCTGCCTGAAGCTGTGCGTTTCTGAAAGACGGACAAAAAAGTGGATTTTTTTTTTAGTCTTTATTCAGGAGTGGGAGTTGATTCCTCGGGGGTCGGGATGTGCTTTACAGCTTCCTGTTTTAGTTTCCTTGAGATGTTTCTTCAGCCAATTCGAAAAGATCATCCAGCAAATCTGAGAAGAACCAAAAGTGAGACATTATGAACGAATCCATTCAGCGGCACAGCTTGTACACTTCCGAGGTTGCCATATACAAAGAGGCTTCAGTGTGACGGAGCGATGTGCAGTCCTGCTCCTCATACGTACCCCCATCGTTGGCAGAAGCACTTTGTGGTTTTTCTTCACCTTCTCCTTCCATCGCTGCTCCGCCACCACCGCCAGCTTCAGGGAGCGGCCCTTCAGTGAAGAGACCCTTGAATCCGGACTTCCGCTCCTTCTCATATTCGTCCTCTCTGTTGAAGAGTCCTCCTTTGTCTTCGCCCTTGTCCACCTCCTTCTTTTTGTCCTTGTCGCCTCCTGTCCGTGAGAAGATTCCTCCTCCACCTTTCTTCTTATTCTTGTCTTTGTCTTTGTTCCCTAAATGCAGAGCGCCCTTCACCGCACCCTCCACCGCATCTCCTGTACGAAAAGCACAAGTTTAAAATAATGGGTATACACGACGTTCTTTCCTGCACTTCCACTTCCTGTTCCTCTTCCTCAGTTTCCTTTATAGCCGCAGAATCAGGTGTTGTCCCACTGCGACTCGTATAAAGGCTTTATGGATGTTAAACCATGCCAGGTAACTGTTAATACTGATAATCAGTAATAATCACTCAGCTGAACCCAACGAGAGTAATTTTCCAACTATATTTTCCAGCTCCGGAGGCCATCTTTGAAAAGATGATCTCACTTGAACTTGTGAGATCACAGTGAGCATGTTTGCAATGTCACTGTGTATCGTACTGGTTTAGAAAGGTTGTCCAGTCTCGACTTTGTCATGTAAGCTGTAAAAGTATTTTTCACACATTGAAATCTGAGACAATGCTTGAACATGAAAATATCAAAACTATTAAAGATAAAAGAATTAAACTGTTATTTGTGTTTCTCTCCATCAAAGCGAATCAGGGTCTGTGATGTGTCTGAGCATTATGAAAAAAGCTGTCCTGTTGAGTCCAGTATTTGAGCGCACACTGAAAGAGTTGTTGTTACTGTTGTCTGTGCATCAGCTCAACTAAAAAAACTTAAGTTTGAGTTTCCACCTGACTGCAGCTCCGCCTGTTCCACCAATCAAAGCAGGAGCAGAAAAACGAATCAGCTTCACTTCTTTTCCATTTATCATTATTACTGTTTTTGCACTCACCCACTTTTTTCCCGACAATCCCGGCCAGTTTGTCCATGTCTGTGATTTTCTGTGTTGCTGTGAGGAGACGTTTCCCTTCTCAGGCAGGTGGAGGTGAGACTGGAGCCGGTGACACCTCTCAGGTGTGTTTGCAGACCAGCTCGACCTGTTCCACCTGCTGTGACCTCACAGAAATGTAAAACACAGAGTGTGGTTCTGACAGCTGAACTGCTGTTTGTTGTGCTGCGGTGATGGTTTTGTGCATTCGTTTGGAGCAGTGGTGTCCCAGCAGGACAAATCTAAAAGTAAAGCGCTGTCCTCTCCCCGTGTCCCCGTGTCCCACAGCGCTGTCACAGACATTTTACTCTTTTACTTTACAGCCTGTTGACTTTTTTTTTGCCAGTGCTTCATTTTTCATTTACATTTTAATAACCCTGTAGATCCCAACGGTTAACCATTTCCCACACAGCTTGAGCCTTTTCAGCGGATTTCGTAGATATGTGGACATCCACACGTGATTGTGCTGCGTGTCATGTAAACACATGATTTATAGAATATGATGCATAAACAGAATATATGAAGTATTTAAAATGAGCTCAAAGTTCAACACCTGTAGCAGTCGGAATATTCTACTGCAGCATTAATATTTTTACCTTTAATATTTCAACATCATCGTTTATTTGTATAGCACTTTAAAAACACAGCAGGCAGACCAAAGTGCTGAACAACACAAATCAACACAACAAGCAAAATTAAACATACAATAAAACTGAGAAGAAAGGTGTCAGTTTCCTACAGAGTTAAAAGCCGGGAATAAAAATAGGTTTTCAATCTGGATTTAAAGACCTGCACTGATGACGCTTGTCTAATATGGAGGGGAAGCATCGGAGCTGCAATTGAGAACCCTCGTTCTCCTGAGTTTTGGCCGCGACATAGGTACCGACAGCAACAGCTGCTCAGCTGAACGCCACGAGCGAGCAGGAACATGACAGGAGCCGGTGTCACCGGCCTGGGTCTGAAGGATCCAGGGATTTTGAATAAGCATGTGTATTTTTGGTGCTGCTGCCCTTTGTTTCCATGTGTTTGTGTATAGGTGTGTGTGTGGGTGTGACAGAGCACCGGTTCTTCAGGCCTGGTGGGTGTGTCTGCCAGGTGCCAGGTTTAACAGTGTGCGCTGTGGCGCTTTTTGTCCGGTCACTAGCGCCACAGCATGAAAACTTTAAAATTGACCCAGAAATGTCGCTCCGTTGTTTTGTACATTTTTCATTCTCGAGGAGCTGGAAAAACTTTATCGTTGTCACCGGCATGTTTGGTACCTTAGACTCATCAGAGACAATCACATCCAGGTAAAATAATTTTATTTAATCTACACGCATTTAGGAATTACTTAGCTAATTCAATGGATAATTTCAGTAGGCCGGGTAGGCCACTCACTTCTGTACGGAAGCGTAGAGCTGCCACCCAGGCAAAAGAAAAATACAAGTGTATCACGTTATAACGTGAAAGGTTTATTGTTCTAACAAGATACTTTTCCTGTTTGAACAACATAATATCACGTTATTACAATATACATAATTATCACGTTCGTACAATATAAATATTATATTGTACAAACAGGAAAAGTATCTTGTTAGAACAATAAACCTTTCACGTTATAACGTGATACACTTGTATTTTTCTTTTGCCTGGGTGGCAGCTCTACGCTTCCGCACTTCTGGCCTACCCGGCCTTTGAAGGACCCGTCCTACGTGGACCAGGTGGGTCGGGTCCTTTGAAGCATGCTGCCCCTGAATTTGGAGAGCATTAGGCTACGCAAAAAGGTCACAAAGCTGAAAACAGGCTTATTTTTGAGTTCACAAAAAAGCTTGTTTACACAGATGAAGTCTATAACGTTTAAGTCTTTTCACAGCGTATTAGAATATTTTACTTAAACTTAATAACCTGAATAATGCTTTGATCTCTTCAACTAATTGGAATTTATATTGGCGCTTTATATCGTACAGAAGATCGTACAATAATAGAAAGGAGAGGAAATTAGGACAGGAGGTCTAAGGCCTCTGTCCTAATTAGTTATTACAGCAGTGAGCTTGAACTCTGTGTCTAATACTGAGCTTCAGTAAAGATTCAAGCTGCAGTTATTTATATTTCCTCACCTTAAATCTTCACTCAAAGACAAGTAAGTATCTTTGACAGTGTGTATACAGATGTGTTATATATAAGAGACAAATATTGTTCTTTTAATATGTTGGCATCACTAAATTTGGCTCAATGCTTACATACATGTGTAAAAAGCAAATGTACGAGCTGTGATAACTGTGTCTGATAGAATGAAGAGTCGACTGATATATGAAATATTCCTGTATTGGGTGAGAAAATCAGACCATGTCATAACTGCTTTAACCAATTCACACTACAGCCTGGGTTTGCCTCTTATCTGTATTTAATTTTAATAACTGTACAGTACTCTGTTTTTGGTAACTATGGTCTTTGATGTAAATATTTAAAAAAAAAGTGTATGTTTCTGTTCTGTGTCCTGTTTGTTTGTATATTTGTTTTTATTGCTGTTGTTACAACCAAATCTCCCCCTGTGGGACAATTAAAGGATTATTCTTTAAGTCACACAGAATAGATATCAGAGCCTTAAACAGGCTGACGTCTGCTAAATGGGTCAAACTGGGCAGAAAGTCTACAAACACATAACATCCTTATAGAATATGATGTAACACTATAGATCAACTTAGCTCAGAATATATAAAGCAAATAAACAGTTACAGCAATATGATGCAACACACACAGCAGCTACTGATCCAAAATACTCAAAGCTTCATAGAACTGAAACCAACATTTATTTTAGCTCCATTCTGCTGCTGATACAGACTTTAGGTTTCTGAACATTAAACTTGTTGCTGCCTTTCATAGTGTGTAACTTGAAGGCCCTGAGTACTTTCTCCCACACTGGAAACACTGGGATGATCACATTATTTGAACATTACCTAATAAGACTGATTCAGCACAGACAGTTATGTTAAACTTTCCTAGCAGTCCTTCACAAACAGGGAACAGTCTGTCTATTCTCTCCATCTGTCAGCTGCTGCTGGCTCTTCCTCCTCCTCTTCCTCACACACTGCTGAGTTTGTCCTGGTGGATCATCAGGGCTGCAAAGCCTCACAGATGATGTGCAGCAGTGGGTCCCTCAGTCTGTACACCTGAGCCATCCTTCAAATCCGGGGAAATGAAGGACGCATTTATCGGCCGCATTTGGAGCAGCCTTCGTCATGTCGCTGTGACGTAATCGGCCTACAGATGCGGCCTCAGGAGGATGCAGACCCTGATTTGGGACACTGCTTAAATCTGACTAAACAAATAAAGCAGGAAGTAATGCACACTGGTGACAAAGCTCTTTTAATTGTGCCTGTTTATTAAGGCAGGACAAACAATATAATGATAATAATCATAAAACAATCAGACGGAAGAATTTGAATTTTCTGCTGAACATGAAGTGAAAGAAGATAAAACACAGCAAACATGATATGATGTAGTCATCTCAGGAGGCTGCAGGTGGAGGTTTGATGGGGCTGAAGGAGGTTTTCTATTTAAATAACCCGCCAACGACGTTCCCCAGACCTGAGAGAGAAACGAGAAATTAATATCAGACAAACACAGATGGAGCCGTCTCTGAAGCTGCAGTTCCTCCCACGTCCAGCAGAGGCAGCAGCGAGTCGACTCCCACACACTGACCTCTGTGGATATTTTCCTCTTTCATAACACCTGTACAGGTTTGATTTTTTTGGATGATAACGTGACAGGGTGCCATCAAATTCAAAATGAAATCATATCAAATTTAAATATTTGGTCTAAATCAGCTTTCTGCTTTCATCCTGCACGATGCCAAGTCACATGTAAACACAAAATGTTTAAAAATGCTGCTCCATTAGGCAGCGCTCACCTCCTCCACCTCCTCCACCTCGCTGACCCTCGTTTTTGTTTCCACCGTCGAATGACAGCACGTCATCGATGTTGAGACCTCCTCCACCTCCTCCACCTCCTCCACCTCGCTGACCCTCGTTTTTGTTTCCACCATCGAATGACAGCACGTCATCGATGTTGAGACCTCCTCCTCCTCCTCCTCCTCCTTCCTTCTTCTTCTCACCCTTCTGGCCACCCTTCTGCCCCTTCTGTGCGTATGCACTCATGCCCTTCTTCACTGCACCCTCCACCACCTTACCTGCACAACAAACAGCGTTTAGGCATCCTCACCTGAAGGGCTCTCACCATCACATTTATATGTACTGATTATTACTGCTTATTTCTACTTTCAGCGTGAGCTATTTCATCTGTACTTGGCCATCTGCAACCTGCCGACACAGCTCCACAGCCACAGATGGAAGAAAGGTCAGGGAAGGCAGAGGGAAGAAACAGGAGCCACGGCCGCTGAAAGGTGAACCGTGTCTGTGCGTGTAGTGCTGCTACTTTGTGGTGACCCTACTTTTGGAGACATGCTGAGCAGCTAGGTTGGAGCTGGTGGCCTCAGCTCGCTCTCTAAAGCTTCTGGCCTCACGTTAGCGTTGCTGTGGAAGGGTACGCGTGGACCAGTTTCCTCTTTTTGTGTCTGCAGTACCTGATGGGCGGTGTGGGCGTGCGTGACGTGGGCGTGTACCTGCTGTGCTTCGTGTCTGCTCCCTGAGCTTCAGCGGCTGAGTTTGCAGAACAGGCTGAACAACGACGGCCGAGTGCGATAATTACACTTACTTTGCATTGACGTTTCTATGACAACATGATTGATTGCACTGTAAACAAGGCCGCCCTCACCGACACGGCCGTGTGGAAATTCCTGTCAGTTTCACGCAGGAATGTGGACGGACAAACCGGGGAACTGTCGGTGTTGGTGTTTGCATTGATGTTGTTGCACACCTCGTCTTCTCAACAAAGTCCAAAAATTACGTTAAATATTTAAATTTTTTTTTACTGCAGGCTGAAAATGAAATGACTGCTCATTCATAAAGTCTGTGATTTAGTATCAGACAGTGTTATCGCTTCCTGGTTGTGAGTCTGAACTAAAGTGTGAGTGCTCAGTCAGCTGATCGCCACACAACATTTTATCCATTTTTCTGTTTTTGCTTAAAGAGCAAAAGGATTTTAAAAAGCGTGGACAGTTTAGATAACCACAGAAAAAGTAAGATAATCATAATCATGATAATAGAATGAAACATCAAAATAAACAGAGGTCGTAAGTTTACATTTCTAATGAAGAGATTCAACTCAACTGTTATGACCTAATTAAAAATCTTTCATTTTAGCTTCATACTTTGAACCTTTTGAAGGAAACTCTCTGAGGTTTGAAGCTGTTGCAGACAGCAGAATAAAAACTCTTCTCTTCTTTGAAATAATATTTAAAGCTGATGAAATCTGAGAGATTTTCCTCAAACTCACCGGCTTGCTGTCCCAAAGCACGCGCAATCCCATCATTTCCCCCGGGTTTGCCACCGAAGTCTGCCATGACTGCTGCCGCCCGGAGTGTGTTTGTGGATGCTGAAGCATCTGTCTTATACAGGAGGGTGCGCTCGTCCCCTCAGGTGACGGGATACGAGCGCCCCTCCCGCCCTGCTGAGGTGAGGCTGCCGCACAGGGCTGACCTGTCACACAGGTTTGAGGCCAGGCGGCAGCATCATTTATCTATTATATTATGTATACAGTGTCAGCTCACGACAACTACTGTTGTGGTTGGTTACTTCAGACTTTTAATAAAAGACCTGCTCAAACAGGAACGGTAATTTGAGAAGATGGCAGCACTGAGGTGGAATACACCTGTGATGGTGGGAGTCCAACAGGTGACTGAACAGTTTCCTCTAGATGAGAGACGAGTGCAAACCTCGCTCATAAATCATTTGTAGACTATGAATGTGAGCAAAACAGCATGAGTCAAGTCAAGTTGGCTTTATTGTCACTTCAACCATGTACAGTTAGTACACAGCGAAGCGAAACAACGTTCCTCCGGGACCAAGGTGCTACATGCAACATAAATTAACAGAAAACACTAAACTAGCTAACTAAGAGGCCTAGTTAGCTGGCTAGCAGAGGCAAGACAGACTGGCCTAACATAAATGAACAAAAACTATCTAACTATCTAAGGAAGACTTTTTTTTGTTAAGAGACAGCAAAGTGCACGTGCAAATGTGCAAACAAGAGCAACAAAGTGACAGTGTGACAAAAAAACACAACGTAACATAATAATAAGGTTTTGTAGGTGAAATGCAGAGATCTGTTTGGGCTCTTCTGCCTGACAGGTGGCAGGTGTGCTCCCTGAGACCGAATGAGGAGTTAATATGCAGCTGAAGCTCCTCTATGGCTGACGCAGTCTGAGGGAGGAGCTCCGCTGCCCTGCAGGGTGGAGTTGATGAGCTTCAGGCTCATCCCAACGATGCTCCAGCCGACGAAACTTCGTAATGACTCAGTGTTTAACATGGCAGAGCTGAAGTGACTGAATCTTCATGTTTTGACAAATGTGAAGAGTCTCCTGCTCTGTGTGTGTGTGTGTGTTCTAAAAGCCCTGCATGAGTCACGCTGTATTATTTATGTTCATAATAAGCTCGTTGACAAAGAGCTTTTTCACAGGACTCCGGGGTTAATCAGGTCAACAGGACATCATCACGTGGGTACCTGCAACATCCCAGGCCTCAGTTCGTTGATGGAAACTCAAAGATTTATTTCAAAAGGTCAAACAACGAAAACAAAGAGACAACAAACAAGTGAAACAGAAGCTGTCCACATGTACACCGTGACCTCAGAGACCTACATTTATCTCGCAGTTTGTTGTTTGTTTCACTGGGACACAAACAACATGCTGGAAGCCAAACTGGGATCTTCTGCTGTTTGCAGGATTGCCTCACAGCTCTCGGGAATCGTTCAGCGTGTGAACACAGCGAGGACTCAGTCACATCCTGGTGTTGGTTTGAACATCTAGAGACAGATGTGTGATCAGGGTAAACGTGCAGCCTGCCTCACGTTTTATAATCTGAAACCTTTTGGGGAGTAACGCAGTGTGAGTTCACTCGTCAGTTTCTGCGAAGCTCGTTGTTGTTTATTGACCTGTCAGACCGGTCGATTCACGCTCTTCTCTCGATGGAGGCGCCAAGGATAATCCGGTGTCTGATTGGCTGCAGAATCCAGGTGTTGCTCCGGGCAAGTGATTAACATTTATGGGTTTGACTGTAGCCGCCCTGCTGTCACTGAACGCCTCTCTTTGTTTGCTTCACAAATAAAAGTGGGTTAAGTAACCACGGAAACCAGGTGATTGGATAGAAATTGCTCCAGTCTTGATGTTGTTCTTGTTAAGAAGTCACAACATTTCAAGCTACTTTACAATTTTGCCAGACCCGTGATCTTTGTGATATCTGTAGCTTGTGTTCTACAAGATATTTAATTATATTCATATCACATCGCTGTAACCACCGGTGACGGGTCCGACCTTCCTGTTCCCTCTCTGTAAACATTATGGGCAGATGCACAAACTTGTTTATTGCTGGATCGTTCAGGACATGCAGCCTTTTTGTTCGGTGGTGAATAAGAACGTTGCGAGCGTGCAGGAATATTATCAAAATGTTATATTAAAGCAACAGCTGCTGCTCGAGGGGTTGGTCAGTCGAGCACGTGGGGAAACATTTCTGCCTGACAGGTAGAACCATGGTTTCCACGTCTGCACCTGTTGTGGGTGCAGTGATTCAATAAGCTGCAGAGGTGTGCTGAGGGAGACCGTTCTCATTCCCAACGCGTAACATACCGATGATTTGTCATGTCCCGAGGTGTCCCACAGGAATACGAAAGCTGACCTTCCGTGTCCCTATGATACGCGCCGGATTCTGGAGGGAATCCAATAGAATGACTGAGTTGGCTGTAAAGGAGGTCTGTAAGATGAGCAGTAGTCATCCTCCAGCCTTATGCAGTCTTAATCCACGACTGATAGAAAACTCCAGGCCTTCCTTGAGCTGGTGATGAGACTGAGCAAAATAAAACCGGAAGAATCTAAAGAGCAGACGCAGAGAAGCTACGTGGAACAGGTCTTTGAATGGCGTCTGTGTCTGTGTGCCACACAGCAGCTCAGAGCGTCCTCATGGAGGTGCTCCATCGTTCTGCTGAGGGACTTCAACACTTGTGTGGGCACGAGTGTGACCTGGACAGGTTTGAATGGGAGAAACGGCCCAGTGTGAACACGAGTGGTGTTCTGTTATTGGACCTCTGTGCTAACCACACATTGAACACCGTGTTGAAGGATGAAGGTGTTCATATTTGCATGCGGCACCAGGATTTTGTAATCATACCATCGGATCTGCAGCTGTATGTTTTGGACACGTGGGTCAAGTCGTCATCACCACCTGGTGACGACTTGGTTGGGGCGATGGGAGAACAAACATACAGTGAGGGTGGGAATGTCTGGCTGAGGCCGCGAGATCTTCAACTGCTGCCTTGTTGTTGTCGGTGAGGCAGTGTGTCATCGTCAGGGGTCCTTGACAGGAGCATGGCGGACCTCTGACCTCCGTCTGTGACAGCGAGAGTACAAGTAGCGTTTAGTCAAACCGGTGATGATGGAGGGAAAATGGAAGTTCATTGGTTTACAGAAAGCTTTACTATATTCATGCATTTCAAATTCGCTCAGGAGATCTTACCAACATCTAAACGTAGAACCTTTCTGTAAAACACCGACACTGTCATGGTACAGAACGACTCCGTGTTATTAAAACTCATCGTTTGAGTTTCTGGTTATTTGTTTATTATTTCTAGTGTTTAGGTGCTCCTGTGTGCCTCCTCCTTGTCTCCACGCTCGTGTGTTTCCTGTTGTATTTTGGAGAGTTTCGCAGTTTTTTTTTTAATCGAGGTCTTTTTATTGAAAGAGATTTTTATACAGTCACAACAACAAATAAACATACAAGCAGAGGGACACACTGCTCATAAACTGAAACCGTCCCATCTGCCAGAAGGAAAAGAAAGAAAAAACAAAAAAGGCAGAACGACTTATATAAACTTGACATGTACAGACACACTGTGGAGGAGGCAGCTATTGTCCATCTTTCCATTTGCCAATAAATGTCAGAAATGTTTGCCAGTTAGTGTGAAAGCTGGACGTGGCTCCTTTGACGGAGCATCTCATCTTTTCCAGTTGAAGTTACTGCATAACATCTATGATCCACCGTGAACATGAAGGAGGCGAAGAGTCAGTGCTTTGAGTTTTGAGTCTCGTCTGATTAGTCTCAGCTGCCGTTTCCTCGTCTCCCTGTGTGTGTGCTTCCCTCTCTTCTCTGTCGGATCGTCTTCGTCGTCAGCCGTGTCCCCTCCTCCTCCTCCTCGATGTCTTTGCTCATGGTTGTAAGGTTTTTGTAATGTTTTCCATGTTCCTCGTGTTCTTTTGTTTAGCTGCTCCTGGTTTCAGCTTTGTTGTGTTTTTGTTGAGCCTCCGAATAAAGACTTGCTCTCAGTTTAAGCTCCGCCTACACCTCCGTTTGTCTGCGCTTGGTCCGCTCTCTCTCATCATCACACGGTCTGCCTCACACATATAAATATATTCTTGGAGCAAATGAAGTAGAGCACCTAAGAAACGAGACAGAAAGTGGAGCTTGGACTCTGTGGTTGTGGCTCACCAAGTATAAAAAACAATGATTTTGTCACGGATGCTGAAGGAACCAAGTGCAGGCACTGACGACTGGCGTCCTGTGAGTGAGCTTTATTTACAGGCTGGATGAAGTGCAAACAAAAGTAGAGAATGGTAGTGACATAAACTAAGAAAAACCTAAACTGGTAACGAGAAACATGCAACCTGAGACAAAGAACGAGAGAAAAGCTGAACGTTGGAGAGAATGACAGCAGGAGAAACACCAACACAGGCAGGACAACGAGAGGAACAGCTGGGAATGATCAGACATAACCAGACAAAGGAAGCAAAGCGGAATACACTGAAGAGGACTGCACTCAGAAAAATAAAGGTGTCAACTGGAACCAAAAGTGGTCCTTTAGACTGATGCCGTAGAAGAACCTTCAAAGGTTCCCCAAAGAACCATCAAGAAATGGGTCGTTGGGGAACCTTTAATGGTTTTTGAAGAACCTTTTTAAAATGGTTCTTTACAGAATCATTTTAAAGAAACTTGAGTGGTTATTCAAAGAACCATTTTAAATCTTTCAAAATAAAATGCATCATAAATGGAATTGTCTTGACTAGGGTAAAATAAATACGAGCACAGCACAGACATGTTTTAATGGTTTATTGCCAGTTTGCAGTATACAAAAAGACAAAAAGACATTTTAACCCTCAGCACAACATCACTACTCATAAATGTCACATATTAGTGTTTTAAACAGTAATAAATAAAATTCTTTACTACACTATAAATAAAAACATAAATACTATATCTATAGATAACACAATGAATACATGTCTTGGTTAATTAATAAAACGTCAAAAAGTGATAAAAACACATTAGAAATAGCAACAGCTTCATAACAGACCAATAAAATAACATTTTCACCAGCAGATGTTTGCATGTTCAGTAAAAAACAACGTTTTTGATTAAAATGATCAATGAACTTCAGCATTATGTGAGGTTAGTTTCATGTTGGACTCGTTGTCCTTTGTTAGTCCAGTTTAGGACCATGTCTCTGACGTTTGTATCATATCAAAACAAGCCCACACCTGCAGTTGTTTCAGTTTTTTCACAGGTGTTTCCTGTCAGCTGGTCAACCTCACTCAGGTGGACATCCATATCAGCCAACCAAACGACAAGCTCCTCCCTTTGTGCTTCAAATCCCTCCCACTCTGAGACAAGGAGCTGAGAGAGAGAAAACAAGGGTCAGTTATAAAGAAGAGAGAAAGTGAAACCCTCCTCAGAGGGTCTGACTCTATCTCACTTTGTACAAGCCTGCTATTAAAGTTTAGCATTTAATCGTGAAATAATTAACTGCTGGGTGCTGACATGTAAGAGAGCATTGCAGGAGTGACACAGGTGGGTATTGTATTACTGCATCACACATTTAATTCATTCTGTTTGTGTAATTATGTAACCACACAATCACTCCACCCCATGCACCCCCTCTACATCCACACACTTAGCAGCATATTAGGAGTGATGTCTCTCCATGAACCCAGATTAAAAACACCTTCAAATGAATAAAACCACATCATCATCCATGTTATTTGAACAAGTTTATTTCATTTTCACATAATTTTTTTTTACCTTGTGTACATTTCAGAAGCACTTATTTTAAAGTATTCCCAATAAAAGATCTCTCATTCAGGATTTCCTTTAAACCAATGAACATATATGAATATACACATTTTCAGAGAAGCAGTTTCCCATCAGTTCGGTTGGACACTTTCATCTCAGGCGGCTGCAGACGGAGGTTTGAGGAGGCTGCAGGAGAATCTGGACCTCTGGCTTCCTACTTAAAGAGCCCCCCGAGAGCGTTCCCCATACCTGAGAGAAAAAGAATCCGATTAATAAAAGACACTGAATGTGAAAAGACATCAACAGCCGGGGCCAAAACCTGCAGTTTCTCTAGTGTCCGGCAGGGGCAGCAGTGAGTCAGTCTCCATAGACTCCCATGTTAAAACTGCAGCAGAAACAAATGTTTACAGTCTGATACACAAACTGCTTGACTTTTGCTTGCGTGTGGAGGAAACTTCTACAGCTCTTATGTTGAGTGTAGGCAGACTGCTAAAGAATGTGTCAGGAGGAACTCAGAGGACGTTTTTATTGTTCACATGTTGAATTTTTTAACAGCTGGGATGCAACGATTTCATAAACCCACAGAAAACATGTTCAGCTGCTACCAAACTCAAAATGAGTCTTTAGTTAGTTTAAATGTTTGGCATGTTTCCTGTGGTCTATCGTTTATGAGGAAACTGCATTGTGCTGTCATTTATTAAGGTTTGTGATCCACTGCTGGTCATGAAGTGCAAATTAACCTGCACAACATAAGATCAGTTTTAAAGTTGTTTCACTTTAAAGTAAGAAAAGGATGCTGTTACAGATCCTGGCACAGCTGGGATCTTATCACATCCACATCATGTGACAGCTGTTGCTTTGCCGTAGCTGTGAGCTTCACAGTTACAGGAGGAAACGAAAAGGAAGTTAGACAGCGCTCACCTCCTCCTGCTCCTCCTTGATCCTCATTCTTGTTTCCACCGGCCAGTTTGAGGACGTCTCCCACGCCGAAGCCTCCTCCTCCTCCTCCTCCTGCTCCTCCTTGATCCTCATTCTTGTTTCCACCGGCCAGTTTGAGGACGTCTCCCACGCCGAAGCCTCCTCCTCCTCCTCCTCCTCCTTCCTTCTTCTGCTCACCCTCCTGCTGCTTGTTTCCACCCAAGGCCTTCTTCACGACACCTTCCACCACCTTACCTGCACAGTAATGATTTATTAGAGGACGTCCTCACTGATGTCATCTTTTTATCATCTTTCCTTTTCTTTTTGTATTTTTATAATTTTTGCTAAAACTGTTGAACTGATTCTGCTTTAAATGATTTATTAAATATGTTCATGTTTGAATGGAACCTGTTTTATTTAATAGTTCTGTAGTTTCTGTGTCTGATCATCTGTCTGACATTTTTCTCTCATCTTTGTTTTTAAACTTGATCCATGAGTAAAGTTATGCTCTTTGTCGTCATGGTTATCATTGAGCTGTGTGTATGAAACATGATGTCAAATATGATGCGAGTAAGTTTGACTCTACAAAAACATCCCAACTTTAAAATGTTTGAAACACGATCTAATGATAAAAAGAAAAAAGTGCACATTCTTTCATAACATATTAAAATCTTTGCCTTTAGCTTCTGATTGTGCATCTTTAGAAATAAACGGCCTGAGGTTTGAAGCTGTTGCAGACAGCAGAATAAAAACTCTTCTCTTTTTAAAATAACATTTAAACCAAACTCACCGGCTTGCTGTCCTGCAGTACGAGCAATCCCGTCCATGACTGCTGCTGTCTGGAGTGTGTCTGTGGATGCCGAAGCTTCGGTCTTATACCCGCGGGTGCGCTCGTCCCCTCAGGTGATGCGGTACGAGAGCCGTTCCCGCCCTGCTGAGGAATCAGGTGTGGCTGCCACACAGGACCAATCATGTTGGTGTGAACCCAGGCGGCAGTTGAAGAGTGACGGTGAGGAGCTCCACATGTAAAAGTCACATCGCCTGCGGTCAGAGCTACGCCGATACTATGAGCATCACCTACTGGCTCTAAAAACAATGAGGGGTGTGTCTGCATATTTAAGTGACAATAACAAGCTTTATTATTAATGCTCATAATAAAAACCTGCTTTCATAGAACTGCATCAGGACACAGCAGGAAGGACTGTGTGTGTGTGTGTGTGTGTGTGTGTGTGTGTGTGTGTGTGTGTGTGTGTGTGTGTGTGTCATGACACAAATGTGTCTTCTCTCTTTGGTTCCTGCTGGTTTGCTGTCACACGGCTGCTCGGTTCTCACACTGCTGTGTTGATGGAGGCAGCGATGAGGATCGGGTACGTGATTGGCTGCTGAATCCAGGTGTTGCTCTTAGCAGATGGTTTATGGGTTGGACTGCACCTGCCCAGCTGTTGTTGAACGCCTTTCCACATTAGTTTACAGTAACCATGGAAACCAGGTGACAGGACAAACTCACCTGCAGCCTTTTACGCGCAACATGTTCATGTTGATCTTATTAGCTCATTTACAGGAGTCAACATAATGGAAGCAATTCAAGCAACATAATTTCACGTCTTCAGTAATAAATTTTTTTTTTAAAAATGAGATAAAAACAACATTTTTAAATTTGAAATATATAAATAAATATATAAATATATATTCATGTTAGTCCACATTTTGAGACTAAAACTCAAAATCTCAAACTAGCATAATAAGATAACATAATATAAAATCCAAAACATTTAACATTCCTGAAAACCCTCTCCTGTCTGATCATTTCCTAATAACATTTACATTTACAATAATTGATTACACAGCGGTGGAGAGTAGACTTTATCACAGTAGATGTCTTTCTGAAAGCGCTGCAACTAAGTTTAAGAATATAATCCACCCACTGTTATCATCTTCAATGCCCTGTACCAACATAGAGCAGAGCAGCTATCTGAACGCTACCCCAACAGAGGTCGATTATCTTGTTAATAATTTCACCTCCTCACTACGTACGACTCTGGATACTGTAGCTCCTGTGAAAACTAAGGTCTCTAATCAGAAGTACCTGACTCCGTGGTATAATTCTCCATCACGTAGCCTAAAGCAAAAGACTCGTAAGCTGGAGAGGAAATGGCGTGTCACAAATTTAGAGGATCATCATTTAGCCTGGAGAAATAGTTTGCTGCTTTATAAGAAAGCCCTCCGCGAAGCCAGAACATCTTACTATTCATCACTGATTGAAGAATAAGAACAACCCCAGGTTTCTCTTCAGCTCTGTAGCCAGGCTGACAAACAGTCAGAGCTCTTTTGAGCCAACAATCCCTTTAACGTTAACTAGTAATGACTTCATGAACTTCTTCACAAATAACATTTGAATTAGAGAAAAAAGTATCTGTGAGTGCATCTACATAAGAAGGGACAGTGTTTGCATCCCACCATCCACTGTAAGGACACAGATGTGAGCTCCCACGAGGTACCTGAACTGAAACTAGTTGAGGTTTAGTCCTTATACAGAACAGCAGAAACAAGTAGGCAACCTTTTCTGTGTCGTCTGGAAACATTTGGTCTATATTAACTTTTCTACGTGTGTTGTGTAGATCTTCACAGTGCAGCAAAAGTGGCCCAAGTATGGAGCCTTGTGGGACTCCTACAGAGGATTCAAGCTCAGCAGATCTTTGGTATACACTGTTATGATTAAATCCACATTAAATCATAACAGCTTCTTCAGAAAGATGAAAACGTGTGAGTTTCATAAACAGATTGTGACTGGCAGTATCAAATGGTTTTAGTCGTTTGCTGTTTTTCCTGCTATATGTTTCTTTATTGTTTAAACTCAGTTAATCTTGACTTTTAAAAATTAGCGAGGAGTTTCTTCAACTGCCACTTTGTGACAGAAACACCCATCAGCTGCTCTGCAGAGAAACAGGTTTCTCTTTCATTAAGTGACAGTTTCACGCGATCATCAGCAAGAAGTAAAAATACTCGTGAGGAACGCCCTGCAGACTGGAACATACCGACACATCGCTGCACCTGAAAACATCCAGTAAATCTGGAACACAAAGCTTAATCAGGTCAGGAAACAAAGAGCAGACAATAAACTAACTGAAAATAGAACTGCATTCCCAAACACTGGGAACGTTCAGCAGCTCAGCAGGTCGGTCACATGATCGGGTCTGAAAAGAGGATCTCAGAGTTTTTCAGAAGTAAAGAAGAGCCGAGGTTCAGCAATCTGCAAAAACTCTACTGTGAAGACAATTTATAAAAATCACAGTTTTACAGAAGTTTATGTTCTGGGTCAAAACTCAAACTCAAAGTCCAAGAAAAGTGCAGATCAAAGCATCAGTTACAATTAAATTACTATTTAAAATTACGATTTAGAAATTCAAATCAACACAATAATAAAAAAGATGATATAGATTCATAATTTAAAAAATGATGAAATAAAATTTCTAAACTGAAATAAAGTTCAATATGAAGAAAAAATGTAAAATAATAATTTGCTGATTTAATGTTAAGACACCAGACGTCAGATTTCTGAGGGTTAATATAAGAAACTCATCGCTCTGGGGAAAAAGTTTAAATGATGACAGGAATCAAAAAGCTTCGCTCTCCTCCCGACAGCAGGACGAGCTTGTTGCTGCGCATTTCTGACACTGGGTGACGTTGCAGCAGCTCGGCGGCCCTGCAGAGGAGCAGCAGCGCCTCACACATGTGGCAGCTTTAACATTTAGACTAGAAACAGTGTTTCGATTTTAGCAACTCTGTTAACGGAAACGCAGAATCACTTTAAAATGAACACTAGTTAATCAAATATTTAACATAAAGAGTGAAAATTTACACATCGCATAGTTTTAGCACTAGCCTTAAACCAGGACAACAACAGCCACGCACATCGAAATAACGAATTCTGTGTTTAAATTCAAAGCATTTCCTGTTTATACGGCGAGTCTTCCTTTCTGAGTCCTACAATAAACATCATTTTTCTAACGGTGGACCGAGTGACACCCGGGTGAAGATGAGAACCAGAAACCTGCAGCGTCAGCAAAAGTAAAAGATATTCTACTGGATATCAATCAGAGTTGTTTTATTGTGTTTGCTGACAGGAAGCAGGAAATCAGGCACATGTTTACTCTGAGCCCCAAAATAAAAAACTGAAAAATCCTTTCATCAGCTCGTCTGCGCGGGCGGAAAACACGAGCTGAGTGTCTGTGGGCGACACAGACGTTTGCTTTAGTGACGACACACAAACACCAGTCTTTCAAGTCTTTTTGTTTGTTTGTGTTTTTGGTTTTAAATTTAGCAAATCAAAATTCATTTTTGAAACAAACGTTCCCCCTCAGACCGTCCCGGGAATACTGCGGACACATGAAAATGCTCCACAGCAGGTGAATAAAATATGAAGCAAAATAAAATCCTTTGAATAAAAACAACAAGAACGAATCAACGTTTTGTGACACTGAAGACGACGAAGCTCAGAATGTTAAAACATTTTTATTTTGTTGTTAAAAATCAGCAACACATACAGGAAGTGTGTGTGTGGATTAATCGTTTCAGTGTGTGTGTCAGCAAAGCCACGTGCATTTATAAGGCTTCAGGTAGCCCTCTGTCAGGGGGCGGAGCCCAAAAGAAACCTGTGGTCCACAACAGCCAATCAGATGAAAGTGTGGAGTTAAACCGACAGTGTATATGATGAGCGAAGGCGGCGTAACCATGGTGCGCGGGGGGAGTGATGAGGAGGGTTTCTCTTGGTTAATGAGGGGTCAGAGGTCAAAGGTTGAGCAACAGATAAAATATGAAGATCCTTCTTCTTCTCTCGTTCGGTGACGGCAGGAAGTTCAGAGTCTGAGGGAAACCAAATGAAGAGGAGAAACATTTTGTTTAAAGCAGGTGAGTTAGGTCAGCTGACGTGAAGCTTACCTGTGACAGGTACGGTGCAGCACATATATCCAAAGGACATTTTAATCAAGGACTTTTGACCTGTAATGGATCATTTTTGTGTTGTATTGATGCTGAGCTGTGGGCATCTTTCCTGGTGACTCGCATCACCGAGCAGCTTTTCTTTTCTGTATGTTCTCATAATTATGTTGTGCCTCCTGGTGGCAGCTTCATGCTGGTTTATTTGCTTGTTCTCTGCACAGAAACTTTATGATTAGCACCACGTTGGTCTTATTGGGGCCATGTTTGTTATTTACAGCTAACAGGAGCAATGTGAAACCTGAAGGGCTGTGGGCTTTCACACCAACAGCTGTGGCTACAGTGTAGCTGCCATCACCAGTGTGTGAATGGGTGGATGACTGGATGTGTAAAGCGCTTTGGGGTCCTTAGGGTCCTAAAGCGCTATACAAATACAGGCCATTTACCATTTAGTGTACTGCACAGAAATGCCACCAGAGGGCAGTAAGTGCTGGTCTGCTGAGCTGAGACACTTACAGATGTGCGCCATCAGCACCAGCAGGTGATCCTTCATCTGCTCACTCATGTACCATCAGGATGTCCGATAAGAATCTTTGAACCAAGGTAGGGGTGTTGTTATCTACTGACTCTGTCGTTTAAAAGGATGTTTGCATTTAGACGAGTTAACTGATCTAAAAGTGAACCGCTCCAGCAGTTTGACCTGCATCTTCGGCTAGTCAGACACAGCTGACATGAGACTGATTAACTACGAGGGGGAGGGCTTTGTCAGGAAGTGCAAACAACTCTGCAGAAAAGAGCGAGTGCACTCTGATCGTATGAGGATCATTATCATCCTGCTTCCCCAAAACTCTGCAGATTCATCTGCAGCTGAAACTCAGCATCACCGCTCTTTCATGGTTTTTCTCACCTACTGTTCAGCTGGTTCAGTCTGTTCTCCTCCTGCGTTTGGTTTTTGCAGCTCAGTCTACAAATCAGACAGAAAAGAGGTCAGTGCAGCAAATTTGTCCATACACAAAGCTGCATTTCTCCCCAAAACAGAAGCCATTAACACAACACTAATGACATGAATAATCTCCTTGTGGTTTGACTCTGAGACACCACTTTAAAGGTTTGCTGATGTAAAATAGATGTAAATAGAAGTTAAGCTGCTTATTTTTGGGAGAAATGAAACTTCATTTGGAGCAATCAGAACCACAGCAAGGCGTTCAGAAATCCAGAAAAGTAAGACGAAGCCAAAGTTGAGCAAAGGCGAAAGAAAAACTCGTGTTAGTCGCTGTAAACAACCTGCTGAGATCATCTGTGATCATTTCCAGCTCCTACTTTGGTTTCTGTAGGCTCCTCAAGAGAACATGGCTACATATGATGCGATACATCAGGAAATATATTTCAAAGTTACATGTAGTCATTGTCTTCATGGGTGCAGAGTTGTCAGTTGTGGTTAACAGAATAAAGAGCAGTATCATGCAGCCGTTTCCTGTTAGTGTTGTTATTCATCGTCAGCCTCTTTTCTGCTTAAACACCCTTCATGCAGGTTTTGTTTCTTGTGTCGTAGGAGCAGAGATTGCTGTTCGATTCCCTCTGATACTTCCATACTGCCACCGCTGTCACAGCACCCACACCGCTTAAATCAAGCCCAGCTCTCAGAGAGCGCCTGTCAGCATTAAACGAAAGGTCGGAGAGGGATCATTAAGGCTGTCAAACAAATTCTCTAGATTCTACTTTTTTCTTGTAAACATGCTCCTTTTCCACATTCATTTTCCTTTGTTTTATTTTCACATATCTGCTGGTTGTTTTACTGTAAATTCGCTGGTTTCTTTTCTTTTAAGTTTACAGTGTTTTTGCTTGTTATTTTGTTATTCTCCTTGTCCAGGACCTTATTTGTCTGTTTTAACTTCATACGCAGCGACAGTAGGAGGACTTTATCTAAAGGAAATGATATTTTACTGATGTCCAAAAAATCCCTGACATCTGGTCTTTTCTGATCTGAAATGTCTGATTCGTGAAGCTGTCGATGTCAGATAATCAGGCAAGAAGCTTCATGCCATGCCACCCCTCCCCCTCAACCAATCAGGCACCTCCTCAGGCACTGGCTCCGCCTCCTCCTGTTCACATCCAATAACCAGAGAGTTGGAAATGACAAAGGACAAAAAAAGTTATACACAAAAAACAGACTGTGAATAATTACTGCATGAATGCTGAACACATGACTTTGACTCAGTAGTCATGAATATAATGAAACACACTTTATGTGAGTCTCCAAAATTCTGTCACGACTTTCAAAATTCGGTTTAGAAATATATTTTTGTAATTTTGTTAATGTGCAAAGTAGAAGTCCAGCTAATAAATTACTTAAAAACAGAAATTTGAAATAATTGTATAATACAAGTATAACCTTTATCTGTAACATGTGAGAAAAACAAACCCCAGGTTATACAAATAAAATAACAACAACACAAAAGCAAAAATGGAAACGAGACGCCTCAGTTCTCGTTTATATTTAAAATTTATAATCAGCTGACGTCACTCACCGTGCTAACGAATCCGGTTGCCGCTGCCGCATTCTCCACCCCCTGCACCGTTGCCTGGGCAACCTCATTGGCCCCAGAAACAGCGGTGTCGGCCACGACGTTAGCCTGCTCGTTCGTCTTCTGAGCAACTGGGAGACAGGAAATCAATGCTATTTTTATTGTTTACGTTTTAAAGTAAATGAGAAAAAGATGAATTTACAAACTCGTGAATGATTTCGATTCTTGCTTCCACCATTGCATAACTTCAGTACAGTAAGTGCAGTTTGCACTGCAGGTGCTTTACCTGTGTTCACACCTGTCACAACTCCCTCCATCGTCTTACTTCCTGGAAAAAAAGAGAGAAAACCTTCGTGAGAAATGCATAAATCAGAAGCAGAGAGTTTGTGTGGTCATTATTCCTCTCTGGCTCTTCCGCACCGTGCCGCCCCTCCCTGAGCCTGGTTCTTCTGGAGGTTCCTTCCTCTTAACAGGGAGTCTTCCTCTCCGCTGTCACCGAGTGCTCGCTCGTATGTTTGTTGGGGTTTTCTCTTTACTGTACAATATAAACCAGCAGAATGCAACACTGTTTGTTTTTGTGCCATATAAATAAAATCAAGTTGATTCGATTCACCAACAGTGGCTGGAGACTTTCTCGCTGGCTTCTCAGTGCTTACTTTGCTGATGCTTCATACAATGTTTGTTCTTCACATCAGCGCAGCAGCACAATCACAGCCGTGTTCATGGACCCGATTTTATGAGTCTGGATTTCAAACCCTTCCTGCTGTTTCCAACGATTAAAAAGGCTTCAAAGAATCAGGCCACAGCTGTTAGAGGCGGCCAGACAGAAAATCTCATCTCTTCACCTTTGTTATAATCTATTAATCTGTTTCATGAAAAAGCACCATTATCAGACTCAGCTGTTTTGCATGGATAAAGGATGATGATTGTTTATTGGTATGAATAAAAGGCCATTCGCTGACAGCAGCCAATCTGCAGCCTTGTTAATTATGCATCATCTTTGCATCTTTGAGCTTCTTCCTTCCTGTAACTGCGCTCGTGCAGCAGCCTCAGCTTCAAACATCAGCGCTGCAGGGAAACAGTTTCCACGGTGTTTGTGTGAGATCAGCCGACAGCGAATCACAGACAAAGAGTCCGTTCACTGCGAACCGTCACATGTCCGAGCAGCTCGACGCCCACTGGCTGAATTACAACCGAGTCTGAATCGTTTCCAAACAACACGAAGAAGAATGCCGAGTGTTGAAGTCGTCCGTCCACCTCGCTGTCTGATCAGAGGCAGCGCGCCGTCCCCAGAATGTTAATAAAGAACAAAACAAGGGGAATGAGAGCAGAGAGTGGGCTGCCTGGGCGCAAAGTGGGTGACATGAGTGAATAATTCAGAGAGCTCAGTTTATCTGTGAGGTAGAAACCAGGTCAGCCTCCGTCTGGACGTTTAAAAACAGACGTTTGCTTGTTGCTCCTGGTTTTATTCGCCCCACATGAGCTGTGGTTTGTGGCTGAACAGAAGAACAGTTGAATGAACAGGGCAGAGCTGCTTTAATGTCATTACATATCAAACAGCACACACATTTAAACCCCACAGATGACGAATTATCCTTCAGCTGTCAGAAGCTTTTACTTTGAAAGCCTGAGCTTGCTGAACAGGTGAGCACGGTGTGATTAGGTGTCGGGCTCATCTCTGACCCTTCCTGCTCGTGGACAGGATCCAATCTGGGGATCTCTGAATGCAGATGATGGTCTTCTGTTCTTCACACGACCTTCAGCATGAACCGGCGCCGTCTGCAGCCGGGCGTGAGCCGGATTACTGCCTCAGGTAACATCCACCATAAAGGGTCATAATGGGCGGGGCTTTGGTTGTGTTTTGGCCACATGCTGAACAAGCACGTTTTCAGAAACTATGAATTGGCATGCATGGACCTACATCCCCGCAGTGACCGAGAGTCTCTGGATGAAGAAGAGTGAGAACTCGTCTGAGGGACTAAATGTGTCTTCGTGCCTGGGAGGGCCTCGCCACTCCTGCTTCACCTGCTTCACCTGCTTTGGATAAGTGGACGGATGAAATCGTGCTGCAGCAGCAGATCAGGATCCGGTCGCAGCGTCGTTCTGACAGGTTACGCTAACCGGAGCTGCGATCCATCAGGAAGAGCTGCACTTTAAATCACTGAACATTCAGCTTCCTGTCGCCCGCTCTCTTCATCCCTCCTTGATTTTAGTGTCCTCCACTCAGCCCTCCTTGATTTTCTACACAAGAAATCTCAGTTCTTTCTTTCCATTAGTCTGTTGTTCTGGTGTTTAACAAATGCCACTCAGTGTTGGGGAGTAACAGAGTACATGTGCCGCCGTTAAGTATTTAAAATACTAAATATGAGTAACTGTATACTGTTACAGTTACTGTTTAAAAGGTGGTATTTAGAATACAGTTACTTTGTTGAAATAAACGGATTACACGGCGGTACTTTCCTGTTTCATATGTTTGCTATGATCTCTCTTTTTTTGGTTTCCACGTCGGTGGAAACCCAAACAAAACACGCATTAAGAGGCTCAGATGTCTGTGTCTCAATCTCACGTCTCATAATGATTTAATATGAAGGCAACAGGCAGAGCGTTACAGGCATCGCCCTAAAGCATGGAGCCTGATGGGTGGTGTAGCCCAGCTGTAAGTAAGCTATTAAGACTCGACTGTACACTGTGTTCGTGTTTTCCTCTTCCTCCACCTCCCCTCATCTTCCTATTCTCCCTCGGTCTGTTCCCCATCATGAGGGATGCGAGGAGGACGAGCGAAATTCGACAGCAAACGGGGATGAATGAAAGGAAGGGATGAAGAAGGGACAAGAAAGAGACAAACAGCCAGAAGAGGAGAGATGGAGGATATACTTTTGGTGGTGAATGAATGAAACGAGTGGGTGTGTCTGTCTCCGTCCACTGCTGTTTGTCCTTTGGTGTTGGATTTCACTCGTCCTCCGCCCATGCTTCATCCACTGTCCACCAGGAAATGTGAAATTTCAAGTGCAAAGTAGTTTTAGAAGAGAGTGAAATTCAAAGTTGGAGCAGAAACTGAATCCTGAAATATTAAAAGAAACACACGGACGACAGGAAGTGGAGAGAAAATTGCAATTCATCCTGACGCTGTGTTAAATCTGCAGATGGAAAGATGGAGGGATGGTGTTGACATTCACTCCGTCCATCCATCGCTCGGGTTCCAGCAGAAAGATGAAAGCTTCTCTTCTTTATCCCCCTCATCCTCTCATCCCTCCATCTCTCTTCCCACATCTTTCATGCACAGCGTCGGGATGAATTGTGTTTCCCTGATCTGTCACTAAAGTTTAACTTCCTGTTTTATCCCTCCCCCTGCCTCCTCCTTTCCTCACAGTGCTGTGATTGTTTGTAATTTTTCATCATATTTTCTTTCTTTCAGATTTTATTTGTCCTCCACCCGTCCCTCCTTTTATCTTTTCTTCTTAAACGATAAATTATTTAAATGCAGCTTCCGTCCTCGTCTTTCTCTTCCTCTTTTCACCACAAATCTAATTTTACTTGCATCCATCTCCTCTCACCAACGTAGATGACCCCCTCCTTGGTCTTGGCAGCTGCCTCCTCCACTCCGGCCTTCGTCTTCTCGGCGGCGGCGACGACTCCATCCTTCGCCATGGAGAATCCCTTCTTGAAAACGTCCATGATGCTTTGCTTGTCTTCTTCTGCTGCTCCGTCTGCCTCGGGTGCCTCGCCTCTTCTCGTCTGCTGGGATCTGTTCCTCTTGCTAATGCATAAGTGAGAGAGAGGGTGGAGAGAGGGCACGTGAGGAGAGAGGGCTGCTTACGAGAAAGGGAGGGAGGGTAATACGTGCAAACAGCTCTGGATTCATGTGGTGCAGTGGAGCCTACAGAGGAGAAAAGTGAGTCGGAGATAAGAAGGAAAAGGAGAAAACAGAGAAAATGCTAAAACCATAAATGTCCCCAGACCTGGAGCTCAGACTGAAACACACAACAGAGACATTACTGCTCAGAAACACCTGCAGGGGCTAAAAACTGGCTTAGATGTTTTAAAATGGGGGTTTGTGGGGACTGGCTGGCTTTCAGAGCCTCGCGTGGACAGCGGAGGAACATCGGCTTTGGTACTTCCTCCTTTTTCAGGTCTGGAGGATTCTTGGTTTAATCAGGAAACTGAGTAATGACGATGTCCCACAAACACGTGAAATATAATATTCTTTATCTCAGGACTGTCACTTTACTCAGGCTCAGGATTTTAAAGGTAACTAAAGCTAAAGGACTCCTGTTTATTGGACTGTTGGAGTGAAACAGTGTGCGGAGGCTCCCCGTCATCTGTAGCTGTGCCTTCGACTCCATTAATGTGGAAATTCCATCAAAATATCTGCAGGATTTCATGCTAAGGATTCACTCAACAAAGAGCTGATATTCGAGAACGTCTCAGCTTGAGAACTTCTGCTGTGCTGTTCACCCTCTTGGACCTTTCCTTTGGTCATCTTTCTAACAGCTGCAGGAGACCAGAGTCCTCCCTGAACCAATCAGATCTATCAGACATATAAAATGATTCTCCAGCTCACGAGCTTTTGGTTGGGGCCACATTTTATCCGCTGTAGTGAAAACTTCAGTTGCACATGGAGCAGAAGGTAATCACTTAGCTGCTGTTTGCTGAGCGCTGAACAGAGCCTCCAATCAGATTAAAGGAAGCCAGCCTCCATCTTTCCTTCTTTAATGGTGAGATGAGACGAGGACACTGGGAGAAAACACAAAGCCAACTTCACCGTCCTCTATTTTTAGCTCAAAGCTTCTTCCATCAAACATGGTCCCTGTGTGCATGCTGACACGGTTAATCCACTTAGACCAGCCGTGTGTGTGTGCGTGTGTGTGTGTGTGTGTGTGTGTGTGTGCATGTGCGCGCGCGTGCGCGCGCGTGTGTGTGTGTGTGTGTGTGTGTGCGTGTGTGTGTGCGTGTGTGTGTGTGCGTGTGTGTGTGTGTGCGTGCGTGCGTGCGTGTGTGTGTGTGCGTGTGTGCGTGCGTGTGTGTGTGCGTGTGTGTGTGTGTGCGTGTGTGTGTGTGTGTGTGTGTGTGTGCGTGTGTGTGTGTGTGTGTGTGTCTTTGTATGCATGTGTGTGTGTGTGTCTTTGTGTGTGTGTGCGTGTGTGTGTGTGTGTGTGTGTCTTTGTGTGTGTGTGCGTGTGTGTGTGCATGTGTGTGTGTGTGCGTGTGTGTGTGCGTGTGTGTGTGTGTGTGTGTGTGTGTGTGTGTGCGTGTGTGTGTGTGTGCGTGTGTGTGTGTGTGTGTGTGTGTGTGTCTTTGTGTGCGTGTGTGTGTGTCTTTGTGTGTGTGTGCGTGTGTGTGTGTGTGTGTGTGTGTCTTTGTGTGTGTGTGCGTGTGTGTGTGCATGTGTGTGTGTGTGCGTGTGTGTGTGCGTGTGTGTGTGTGTGTGTGTCTTTGTGTGTGTGTGCGTGTGTGTGTGTGTGTGTGTGCGTGCGTGCGTGCGTGCGTGTGTGTGTGTGTGTGTGTGTGTCTTTGTGTGTGTGTGCGTGTGTGTGTGTGTGTGCATGTGTGTGCGTGTGTGTGTGTGTGTGTGTCTTTGTGTGTGTGTGCGTGTGTGTGTGTGTGTGCGTGTGTGTGCGTGTGTGTGTGTGTGCATATGTGTGTGTGTGTGCGTGTGTGTGTGTGTGTGTGTGTGTGTGCGTGTGTGTGTGTGTGTGCATGTGTGTGCGTGTGTGTGTGTGTGTGTGTGTAAAGATGTTGGAATAAATTATAGATTGTACCATGTGTTTAATGTGTGTCAGAAGAGCAGTGGGATCTTTTCGCGATGGATCTGCTCCATCTCTGTATTTTTACTCAAACAGCTTTGCATGACTGATAGTTCAAAATAATCCTTCTTTATCTGATGCTGGGCCTTGTTCATTCTCTGGGAGCTGTTTTACCTCCCGTCTCTTTAAGCCCTCCCTCCCTAAAAGCAACATTCCTCTGGTTGGCCAACTTCTGGAAGCCTGCCGAGGGGCAGCACTCAGCAGTGTTGTGTCCACATAAGAAAGAAATGAGTAATGTTCCACCTCTGAGAGCTCACTGTCAGGCCTTTTTCTCAAAGAATAAAACTGCTGTGCACTGCTGCGTTATTAATAAAACTGACCTGAATTACAGATTTAATAAATATAATAAGAATAACTGTAATATCTCAGCTTCTCCCAAAGATCGGGTTGAAATTGTCATTGCTCATGTGGTGTGAAAGCATGATGCTGGTACAATACTGAGGCGCGTGATGCCTCGAGTTATCGTCATCAGAAACTCGTCGTCTCTCTTTAACATGAAGGACGACTCTTTAAAAAGCCGACCACGTAACTTTACACCTAAACAGTGAGTGAACACGCAGCTACAGAACAAATGAAAAAGAACCAGTGGCTTTGAGGACCCTCACCCCTCATTTTCACAACTTTACCGAACTTTGTAGGCCTTTGTTGGACTTTAGAAATTGGCAGACCTGAACTTTTATCTTTTGGTGGTCAAAGGTGGCGAGAACCATGATCGAAATGTTTCTGGAGCTTTCTGGTGTCGTGTGGTGAATGTGGAAGTCCCGTTCGACCGCGGCGAGTCTGGCAGGTTTATGGAGGACGTGGCAGAGGAAATGATGAAGGAGTGGATTCATCACCTTCGTCCTCTGAAACGAACCCGAACGTGACTCAGCAGAACACGCAGCTCTCTCCCACACTTACCCTTGGCTGCCTCACCTCTTCTCTTATTGGCTGACTGCAGGCGCCGAGCTATTTTTAGATGCACTTTATTTCATGTTTTTCCCCACACTGATGGGCGAGGCTCATCAGCAGCACTGTCTGTTGTGGGTTACCGTGGCGATAAGAGCTGTCTTCTCAACAGTAGTGATCGATGCTGACCATCAGCTCTGCGCGCACACACACACACACACACACACACACACACACACACACACACACACACACAGGCGTACACAGTAATGTTATACATTATTGATTCTCATGAAGAATTCTCTAATAGCTGCACAAAGACGCCTATTGATGGTTTGTGTCATTGATCCTCGTTGGGAAATGTGACCTGAGAGCAAGAAGCAGATTCTTCTGATCATCAGTGAAAGGACTGCAGCGCTTTGTTTACCTGTAAATCACACTTTTAACCAGAAGTGAAGAATTATTCACAGCTGATCAGCTTCAAATATGTCAAATATAAAACGTCCAAAAGGTTTCAGCTTTGTGGCCTCTTAGAAACAAATGCTTCAAAAACATTTTACACCAAATCACTTTCCAGCATCGTCTCTGTTATTAGTGACAAATCTCTCTTTACCGCCAAGCAGCAACAAGAACATGAAACCTGCAGTTCCTCTGACGTCCGACAGAGGGCGGCAGCGAGTCCGTCCCCATAGACTCCCATGTTAAACCTTCCATCAGAAACACGTGGTACACAAACTGTTTGGTCTCTGTGGATCACTTCCTCCTTTATAACACCTGTATGGAGGGACAATGTTTTTATAACTCAGCTGAGTTAAAGTTAGCATTATTAGGGGCGTGGCCTCTGTGAGTGACAGGTGAATGGTGGCACAGGTGGTTGTAGCTGCTAGTTGTCTGCTAGTTTTTAGTGACATCATGTGACCAGTAATATCGGTGCTGTGAGTCACTGTACTCACAGAGCATCTGAGGAGGCGGAGCTCCAGTTTTGGTGAGTGAAATTCCAGAAATCAGCTGATTGTTGCAGGTATCACCAAGCTTACTGGGCATTATCCAATAACATGGTCACGTCTTAACAAACAGCCTAAACCTTCAGACCCAGGAGGTGTGGCCTCGTGTCGGCTCAGCGTGTCCGTCCTCTTCTGCTTGAATTTGAATCCCAGCAGAGCTAAAAACCCTAAATACTGAACTGAGATGTGTAGTTAAATGTAGCTGAAGTGCTTTTCAGTGAGCGTGATTATTGGATCAGATATCACAGATGTTTGTATTCACACTGCTTCAGCTGCTCGCCTTCAGGACACAGACAGACAAAGGGCTCTTTAATCCAGATGAAACAGAGAATAATGGACTGGAAAATACTTCCAACACAACGTTAGCAACTCACAAACACACAGACACGTCACTGAGTTACTGCCACCACAACAATGAAATAAATACTTTTTAGTGTAATTATGACTCATATTTCAGTCTTCAGTGGGAGCATTGGCAAAGTGGATTATTGATGACGCTCTTAATAAAAATACTAAATGCTGTTTTTTTTGGTTTGGGGTCTGTAAGCGTCACGCATGCTGTTGCTTTTAAAGATTAACATTAAAACATTAAAGTTTTAATGTGAAAAGTCATAGACAGGAAGTTTGATGGCTCAGTGGAGCTGAGAGTGTCATTAACATGTTTAATACTCAGTTTGGTTGGTTGAGTCCAGCGTGTGTGTTAAAGCTCATGGATGAGTCATCGAGTCTCATGATGTTTTCCTCCCGACGAGCTCAGGACTGAACCTCCGTGAGGAATCTGACGGCTAATTGAGACCCACCAGGTTGAAGTGTGTGTGTGTGTGTGTGTGTGTGTGTGTGTGTGTGTGTGTGTGTGTGTGTTTCTCACATGCCTGTTTGTGTTAATTATATTTTCACAGCTGTGGTGACCTGCATGTTTCTGCAAAGACAGCAAAAACTCAACGACTCTTAATTTTAACTCAACATCTTCAGTTCAACCTGACACACACACACACACACACACGCACACACACACACACACACACAGTTTCAGACTCGTGTATTTGAAGCAAACACACGAGTCTGACCTGAATCACAGTAAATCCAGTGAACGTGGATCTGGGACTAACGATCATTTAAACATGGATCACTGAGAACCAGGATGTCCTGGTGGTGCGTTCACTGACAGTACGGAGATTCTTGCTCAATAATAATAATCCCACGTGTCATGGACCCAGCAATGTGTGCCTGAGTTTGTGGTTTTTGTCAATGTAAACTGACTGACATCTTTGCATTATTCTTGTGAATTCTTATTGGCCGTTTTTATTTAATACCGGTCAGGTGACCCTTTTTGGGTTTAAAAGAATGCCGAGTCAACGGACGGCTGGGTGTCAGAACCTTCCTCCACTGAAGCGTCCCGCTCAATGGAGGAGAACATAATTGAAATTGGAGACTCTGTATTGTTTGTTCTAAGCTAAAAGATTATTCTGTCGTCTTTGTGCACTTTAAGCCTGTTTTCAGCTGTTTTCTTTCCTTTACATGGTTCCTGCACAAGCGTCTTCTTATGTGTATTTATTGATTATTGACCATTGGCTCCAGTTTAAAATAGCCCAATATCCTAATACCTCATTTGTATTAACTCATTAGTGATTCATCCTTGTTACAAATGTCATGCTGAAGCTAACAGCACGGAGCAGCAGGTCAGCTGATCGCAGCCTGCACACAGAAAATTCTGCTGGTAAAACAAACAAGTTCGATTATTTCTAATTCTCAGAATCAGCTGACGTGTTTCACCTTCAGACCGTTCCAGAGTCAGAGGCCTCTGCTTTTTGGGCCTCTGCACTGGGATGAGGGGTCTGTAAACGGCTGGTGGGCTGGGAGGCAGAGCAGTTAATGTGCCGGAAGAAGATTGTTGAGCTTGTTTTGTTATCGCAGCAAGCAGGAAATGCCCCCCCGGCCGTTTTCTGCACAAACACGAGCTGGGACAGCACAGGAGGCAGAAATCTTCACGTTTCCCCAGAACTCAAATCTATAGACAGAGAAGCAGAGTTTATGGAGCTGCTGCCCCCTGCTGGTCACATCTGCAACACACAGCCTGGGCTCAAAGTAGAGACTGCAGGGAGAAAAACACAGGAAAACATTCAAAAAGCACCCACGTCAAAGAAAAATGAATCAAAACATCACATAAAAAGGTAACCATTAAAAAAATACACGTGGCACAAATGAGCCCAACTAACAAGAATCCCACAAGACGAACATTTGGAAATTTTTTGTTAGCCTTCAGGCAATAATTCTGATTAGTACAGTGCCGGACAGGACCGGCAAAAACAAGAACAAAGAACAACAGTGACCGAGTATTAATCACAAAAACAAAGAATAGCCACAATAAAATGAGTCAAAACAGCATAAAAAGCAAAAGCTCAACGAAAACCACACTTCCTCAAAATCATTTTCATCCATCCATCCATCCATCCATTCGCTCATCCTTTTCAGGGTCGCTGGAGCCTATCCCAGCTGTCGTAGGGCGAGAGGCGGGGTACACCCTGGACAGGTCGCCAGTCTGTCGCAGGGCCAACACACAGGGACAGACAACCATTCATACTCATATTCACACCTAGTGACAATTTGGATTATCCAATTAACCTATCCCCACAAGCTGCATGTCTTTGGATGGTGGGAGGAAGCCGGAGTACCCGGCGAGAACCCACGCAAACACGGTGAGAACATGCAAACTCCACACAGAAAGACCCCGGCCTGATGTTGGAATTGAACTCAGGACCTTCTTGCTGTGCAGCAACAGTGCTAACCACCGTGCCACCACAAGCCTCAAAATCATTTTATCCACAATAAATCACACAGATAACACAAATATGGCCAGCACGTGCACAATCCCTCATTAGTAGTAGTAATCTTCATTTTCTCATTCCTCCTCCTCCCCCCAGCTCTGAAACAATGCACGGAAACGATCCCCACCCAGAAGACCAGCTGCCCCCTCCTGGCTCCGGCTCCAGGTCGGCCTCCGTCACTGCGTCCTGCTTCACTTCACCTTAATCAGCTGCAAACATGAGAAAATAAAAGTGTCAGAGTGAGACGAGGCCCCATACCTCGAATAAAAATCCCAATAAAATCAGCTTCTACTAAACGGATTTTAAAGTAGAGTTTGTTTCAAATCCAAACTGAATTAAACAGAAAATCATGAAAATAAAAATCGAGTTTTAGTTTCTACATCTCAGCCAAGATCAAGACTTTAATTATTTTAAATTTCTCTGTATTTTAGTTTTGTCTAAAAATGTGCATAAAACAGGTGCACAGCAGTGCCGTGTCCTGCTGCAGGAACAGCGACCTCTGCTGCCACAGCTGGGTACTGCACACAAACTAAAGTTTAAGAGGAGCAAAGTTTTAAACAGACCAGGACAGAGACGAAGGGACGTTCGGCTTCAGTCTGGATAAAAATGAAAATCTTTGGCCTGAAGGAGCTGCTCAAAGAAAATGTCCTCACGTTCAGGTCGAACACTCACAGCAGCTGCAGCACAAACAGAAAGGAAGGAGGCGGGTGGATTTCCCCTCCTCTTATCACTCTGCACAAGCACAGACCCTGAGTCAGTGAAGGAATCTTAATGGAGTCAACAAGGAGGTGAAACTGTCCGTACTGTGTTCACACAGAGAGCAGCAACAACAGGCACAACGCCCACTGAAGCCTTTTATCGAGCGGCTCAAAGACATAAAGTACCTCAAAGTATTTAATAAAGCAGGTAAATAAATCCAAAATGCTACAAATGCAGAAAGCTTTTCACTCACAAAAAGAAAAGGGCAAAAAAATGTTCAGAAAACATTAAATGAACTGAAAATGTCTCTGCATGAAAGAGTGTCGATCACATTTATTGATCCGTTATAAACACAGAGCTGGAGCCGGTCGGAGGAGGAGGGGAAACGTGACTAAACCCTTTCCTCCTGCAGAGGAAACAGGAGGCGTGACCTCCTCCCTCCCCCCCCTCCTTCTCTCTCCTCCAGCTGTTTAAAACCGGCTGGCGCGTGAGCCACACAGATGCAGACATGACGGCAGTGGGAGAACTGGTGCTGGTGCTGGGATTATTGGTGAGCGCTCACTGCGAGGTGAGAGCACGAGACCCCGAGGTGGAGGAGGAGGAAGGGGAGCTGGGAGGAGGAGGAGGAGGAGGAGGAGGAGGAGGAGTGCTCCCCCTTCACCCCAGGACGACCGAGACCAGCCCACTGGGAGAGACGGGGAGCAATCCGGCCCGATCCGGGTGAGTCCACAAACCACTGCCTCCTCACTCTGCAAAAGAAAAATAATTTCATAGAAAAAATGTTTTTTTTTGTTTCAGTGAAACTTTTTGTTGCTGTGAAGTTTTTTTTTGATTATTTTGGATCCTATTATTTATTTGGCATTTCTGCTTTTTGTTTTCATAGTTCTGGAACATCTGTTCATTTCTACTCCTTCATGGTTTAATCTTTATTTTGCAACCCCCTTATTTGTGAGTTGCACCACTTTGTGCTCATTTTGCATCCCCTGTTGTTTTTGTAACATATCATTTTGTTTATTTTGAGTTTGTGTGGTAATTTTGCATCCCGTTCTAGGGTAGAATAAATCCACCTCTCTTTGGTGTTGGGTCACAACACGTTAGCGCGAGGCTTGAATCAGCGTTTGTGTCGATGTGCTCAGAAATAAGACGTCTGGTTGGGATAACATTTCCTGCTCTTGCTTCCTGTGGAACATCAGGAACAATGAGAGCGGCTGTGGCACTGAAGGCTGTGACTTTGGAAGAGGCGTCCTCTGATTCAGATGAAGCTTAAGATAATCTTTGGTTAGGGCTGTGGACTCACAGTGAGCACGCTAAGTTTGCAAGGAGAAGCTCTTTGTCTTTGTGGCTGTTCTGCAGTTTGTTTTGTCGGCATGTTCAGACACGCTCACCGCTCTGGACCTCACACGCTGATCTGCATCTTCTTCACGTGCAGGGCCTCCTCTTCATCGGCTCTTTGTGATAGGTGTAAAGTTGAGAAACAGCTTTGCCCTGTTGACTCTGTCATGCCAGCATAATTTTAACAGGCTGCAAACACATGCATGATTCATGTCCCCTTAAAGCCTGTGCTCCAGCTGATGGTGAAAGAAGTCCTTTATTCAGAGTCCCACCAACAAAGTGTAGTTCAGATATGAGACGGGGTCTGTGAACACATTAATCTCTCGTATCTTTGGACTTGAGTAAACATCTCCTGTCTAATTCTGCATGTCAGCACTTTGGTTTCTAATGGCTTTGTCATCATTTTGCATCCCTCTTTTACTTTGCTTGTGAATCTGGTGTCTTTGCATCCATCTGATGTGTGGTAGTTTTCTTATTTATGCCTCCCTGTCCTGATTTTGTTGTTTGTTTGTTTTCTTCCCATTTTGTGAACATTTTGTGTCCCGTTTGGTTTGGCTTCTCTTTGAGGCCATTTTATAGATTCACTTGATCCTTTTGCAGCACTTGTATTTAAGGTCATTTTATGGGTTCAGTTTAATTATTTTGAATCACCTCTTTGACATTCATTCATTTCTTCTGTTGCGATGTTACTTCATGTCTGCTTGACTTTTTGTTAACTTGACATTTTTCCTCTTTTATGCTCATTTTGTCTCCCCTTCTTCATTTTACACATTTGGCTGTACTTCCAGGTCCTTTTGGAGTAACTGTGACATTTTATCATTATTTTACTTGGTTTGTTTTTGAATTTGTAGATTTTCTTTCTTGTGTGCACATTTAAGCAGCTTTTCAGTGATTTTACAACTTTCTTGGGGCCATTTAGCATCCCCCTGTTGGTAGTTTTGTGTCTCGTTTGAAATGCCTTTGCGTTCACTTTTAGAGTATTTTCTAAAAGACAACAGTTATATAAGGGAGGACTCTCTGACAGTGAGGATTATCTTACAGTGTTTGTTTTTCCTTCAGTCACATTTCATGATGTCTTAAGTGGAGTGGACGCTGAGATGTGGAACGTGTTTGTTGGAGCTGAGACTGACAGACTAAATAAGAGGATTAAATCTCCAAAAGGGTGACTTTTTTTTGTTTTTGGAGTATGCTCAGAGGCCTCGGTCATTATTCCGACCCACATCCATCGTACAGATTCCCAGATAAAACGATCCCCCGGGCTCTCAGCAAAACAACCCTCTATTAGCTCTTTAAGTGCCCCCATCAGCCCCCATCACCACAACGCTGCTTTAATCACACAGGCGGAGCTCTTTGTGCTGTAACGATAACAGCTCCTTTCCTCACGGAGTCGGAGGGCGGCTGACTGTGTACATTTTCATCAGAGGTCAAAGGTGAACGGATAGTTTTTGATTCCTTCATGTCGAGGCTGCCGACGTTTTCAGGTCCTTTAAAAAAGATCAGCTCGAAACTGCAGACGTGCTGCAGGAACATTCAGACCTTGAAATAAACACTTTATTGTATTTTATTCAGTTTTTTTATTTATATTTTCTCTTAACAAAGTGAGCTCTCTGTTTTTTCTTCTTTTTCTTTAACCCTTTGACGTTATTTGAACAAGATACTACACTGTGCAAAAGTCTTGAGCTGGCTCTCATTTCTTGACAGTTTACTTCCAAGAACTCGGACTTCCTTCCCGTCTCAGTTCTCCGGCTTCCTGAAGCTCTTCCAAAGTTCTTCTTTGGACATTGGCTGCTTTTTCACCCATTTTCAGTCCAGTCCTCACACCTGAGAGATGTTTTTTGAATCTTGGTCATATCAAATATTTACTTCCAAGCTAAACTGCTCCATGTGTTTACATGGGAAGACTGTTGCACAGTGCTGGGTGTAGATGCATGCTGTGCTTTTCGGCTGCCCTCTTGTTATAGAATTTTGAAATTATGTGTCTGCGGGAGAAAATGGACTGAGCGCGCTCAGATATTTTAATTCTTTCTCTTTGTGTGCTTTATGTGCGCATGCCTCCAGGTGACTGTCATCAGCGTTCAGATAACATGTCCTCCTCATCGTCAGCGCTGTAATCGATGATCATGCAGGTGTGTCAATCTGGTATAAAAATAATGGTGCAGGATGAGAAGTTTAAAGTGTTTAAGGGCTGAAGATGATGAGATCAGGCTTGTATCTTCCACCACGGTCACATGTCTGAGCTGCACATGCTGATGGGTGCAAAGCATAATTTAATATTCATCGTGCTTATTTAAAGTGTGCACAAAGTCTCAGGAGAGCACCGCCGGTTCATCCAGCACCGTCTGCAGCCACATTTTCATTAAACTGACTGCAGACCCTCCTGATCTCAGCAGGATGAAGCCTTCGCATCTTCCAAACTTCACGTTGCTGAGAGTGAGCTCTGTGTGGTGTTATGACATATCCGTCCTGACCTCCTGCAGCCTCGTTATTCAGATCGAGGCTCTTTCACAAACAGCCTTCAGATATGAACCTGAACTCTCGGCCTGCAGCAGGAACCTCAGCGGCCTCGGCTTGTTTTCCTCCGTGTCTCTCGGGATGACTCTTCCTCGGAAACGCTAAGATCTTGATCTTGTACGCTCACCAAAACAAATGCGCACACAGCTAAACGCGGCGGTTTGACAGACCACAGCTGTGACGCCGAGCAGATTTGAGGATGTTTGGTCCACGATGTTTAAAACACAGTGACACCTCCTCCTTAGAAAATGACTGACAGAGTGAAATTAAACCCACTGACTGGATGTTTGTGTTGGAAAAGCTCAAATCTCTTCAGGCTGACTCACACTGAACATGTCAGTGCTCCTCTTAAAAGTTCAAAAACACACTGTAACATCTGTTGCCGACAAAAAAACCCAAACAGCTTAATAAGCTGATAAGATGACAGCCAGGAACGAGTAAAACTATTACAAAATGCTGTTATTAATAATGCAACAATAATTATTAATAACTGCATGGAGACACAAAATAACTTGAAAGATGGAAAATGATCACAAGTAGAGACAAAATCTCAAGAGGATGGAAAATAAAAACCAAATGACAGGAAAAAAAATACTATGAAGGTGTAACATGATCACAAAGAGACACCAGGTAACTGGAAATGGGAGCATTTGTTAAAAAAGAGATGCGCAAGACATGAAACGGGATGCAAAATGAGGGAAAAGGCTAATAGAAAACGAAATAGTAGAAAATAACGACAAAGTTTGTGCAAAGAGATGGAATATGGCCCAAAGTTAACCACAGGTCTAATGATGAGAAATAAATTACCAGAATGAATGATGAATCACCAAAGGGATCCCATTATATAAAACTGGTGATAAACAGATTGGTATCTTTACTGCCTCAGTTTTTGAAGATTCTTGAAAAACTATTTGCAAACAAACTAGATTCCTTTATTGATAAATATGATTTATTGAATGATCATCAGTATGGCTTCAGAAGAAACCGTTCAACATCTCTGGCTGTGATGGAATTTATTGAAAATATTGCAACGGCTGTGGACGAAAAACAGTTCGGAATAGGTGTTCATTGATTTACGTAAAGCCTTCGATACGATAGATCATTCGTTACTTTTACAGAAGTGTGAAAGGTAAAGAGGTGTTGCACAATTTTGGTTAAATAGTTACTTGAATAATAGGTTCCAATATGTGAGTATTAATAACATGAAATCTAAACTTAGAAAAGTAACTTCCGGAGTTCTGCAAGGATCTGTTTTGGGACCTAAGTTATTTTTACTTTATATAAATGATATTTGTACAGCCAGTGATACTTTAAAATATGTGGTGTTTGCTGATAGGACATAAAGAAATTACGGAAAACAGTGGAAACAGAACTCATGTAATTAAATAGATGGTTTGTATTAAATAAACTATCATTGAGTGAAAGTAAAACAAAATTTATGTTATTTGGAGGTAGTAAAAGTAATATTAAAGTAAAATTGAATTTAAATAATGCTGAAATTGAAAGAGTATATGAGACAAATTTTTAGGAGTAATTATTGATGATAAACTTTGTTGGAAGCCCCACATCGAACATGTGAAACGGAAATTATCCAAGTCTGTTTCTATTCTTTATAAAACAAGAGATTCTTTGAATAAGAACTGCCTTGATTTATTGTATACTTCCCTTTGTTTGCCTTATATGGCCTATTGTGTGGAAATAGGAACACATAGAAAACCTATTTGGATTCAATATTTAAATTGCAAAAAAGAGCTATTAGAATAATAAATAAAGTTGGATATAGGGAGTCCACCAACCAGTCTTTTGTAGGATCATCTATGTTAAAATTCATGGACATTATATATTCTAAAACTTTAGAAATTATATATCGAGTGATGACAAAGAATGTTCCAATTTGTATTTTAAGTATGTTTCAACTAAGAGATGCAAAATATGATTTAATGGGGTCTTATGTGTTTGAAATGCCTAAAGTGAGAACCAATGTTAAGTATAGATGTGTGTCAGTTATGGGAGTGAAATTATGGAATGGACTTAATGATGAACTGAAGATGTGTTTTTATTTGTCATTTTTCAGGAAGAATTAAAAAATTTGTATCATACAAGGTAATAGAAATTTGGTTTGATGAATAATTTTGTGTTGATTTAATTTCTTGATTTATCATTGATTTCTTTTCAAACTGTTATGTAACTTATTTATCAATGCTATTTATTTTCTTGGCTAAGGATTTGATTATTCGTATGGGGGTAAAGGACAGGATAATTATAAGCCACAAGGCTTCAGCCTATTCCTTTTTCGGTTACTGTTTGGTTGAATACTTTTATGTAAAATTATAATCTGTTGTTGTTGTTGTTGTTGACCGAAAAATAAATTTAATTTCAAAAATGTCCAGAGTGGCGACACACAGTGACTTCAAAGGCGGACGCTAAATAGATTTATGAGGAAAATGACAGAAGAAAAGCCACTAATATTATGTAAAATGACTATAAATATACAAAGTGACCACAATAGTATACAAAATGAGTGCAAAGGAGGAGAAAATGGACCCAAAATACAGGCACAGGGATTCAGAATGTCCACAAAAAGGACAGAAAAATGACTTTAATATGCAGGTACATTAAACAGGTACAAGGATGCGAAGTGATCAAAGGGACACCAAATATTGCTAAATTGGTGCACAATAGGTACAAAGATTAGAAAAATAATTTCCACAAAATCCCAAAGGGATGCCAAATAGTAACAAGAGCAACAAGTGTTATTGTTGGCAGACATTAAATGATCACAACGGAACAATCATGTCTGATCACGACAAGTGTTAAAGAAATTACTAGAATTATCCAAAATGAACAGACTCAGAGGCCAAGGGACGCTGAATGGGCACAGGGATGCAAAATGACCACAAAGAAACACAAAAGCTCTATAAACAGATGCAAGATGGTTACTAAAAGTTGTTCAAAGGTCTACAACGTGAAGAGTAAAAGATGTAAAAAGAGCTCAAATCTCTTTATCTCTCATTTCTTCTGTGAACACTCATTCCCATCATCCTTCGCTCTCCTGCTACAAGTTCAAGCACAAATTTCGAAATGTGTTCTAGGAAAATATCGTCTGCTCTCAACTATAGGAAATTACAGTCATTCATCACTGAAGTAATTCCTGGCATGAGTCAAACATCCATCTAAACAGCTTCTCTGCAATCCAACAAAAACAAAATCCCCTCATTTAGTTTCACTTTGTTGCAGCGGCTCATGTTTGTGAAGATAAAGTGTTGAAATGAGTCGGAGGAGTTTCCACTTCACTCTCAGACCTGCAGGTTCTCGCTCTGCTCGCACATTTGAGGAGTTTTCTCAGGATAAATGACGAGATTAGCCTGCATGATGTGGTGCAGAGCCCCGAGTTTAGTCTGACGGGTCAAATGGAGCTGAAGGTGGAGATTAAAGAGTTGCTCTCTGATGTTGTTGCACTGTCTCACACTCACCTGTGCACGAAAGACGTTTAACAGCTTAGTTTCCTGGAAATAACACGATGACCCAGCGTGCAGCAAGCACAGACGGGCCCCCAGCATCCCACAGAGGAGCCACACTCCCCCCAATTACAGAGATTTGTGCTCTTTTTGCAGTTACTTTGTTTTTGGATGTTTTTGTGTCTTTGTGGTTAACTCTTTTGTGTTGCTGTGTTGTCTCATTGTAGTCCACAAGCTTCCTAATCTGCTCCTCCAGCTTGCTCATGCATTTGTGTTTCAGTTTAGCCTGGAGTCGATCTGCGAGGTGTGTGTGTGTTTCTGCTTTATTTGTTTGAAAGTGTGTGTTTCGTTGTTCAGGCTCAGCAGCAGGATGAGGGGAGACTTCCTGTATTGAATTACTCACACTGTGAGGACAGATTGTTGAGTAAAAGTTCAGCTACAGAGGGGAGGATTGTCACATGCTCCTGAAATAAAATGGACCAGGTTAGCCTATCAAATTAAACCTTATCTCAACATTCTTTAAGGTGCAACGAGAAACCCCGAAGACCCCGAGGACATCGATTTAAATGATCCACAAAGGAGAACAGCATGAATGTGAAACACACAAAAGCCACAAGGAGATGTCAAACATTTAAAAAGAGGATGCACAATGACCACAAGGCTGGAACTTTAAAAGATGAAGGAGTGAAGAAATGCCCTTTAAAGGGAAACAGCCACGGGAAGGATCAGAACATTTACGAATGGATGCACAATGGCTGACAGGCGGAGGGGGGGGGGGGCAACCGCAAACGAGTAAAAGTTACGAGAAAATGATGGAAAATCACTACAAGATGCACCCCCCCCTCCCGGGATGCAACTGTGGAGGCTTCAGAGGCCTCGTGCATCAAAACTGGGAGTCGTGTTTGTCTAAGACTCGCGTCCAGGAGCACAGACGAGGTCGTGAAACGTGAAAATACGAACTCTGAGAGCTGTTGGTGCCACCGTTCGCCAGAGTCAACAGACAGGAAGTCCCGAGATAAACAGACACACACACAGAGTAGCTGTTTGCTTCAGCGTTCAGTCGACCAGTAAACTGTGGACGCTCTCTCTCTGCAGTCACACAAACTGACGCCGTTCTCGGGCTTCATGCTGTGACTGCTCCTTTCTACACATCCTGTACTCGTGACTGAAAGCCTCAGCAGGATTACGTTTTTCTTTTAAACTAGACTTAAACTGGACATAGATGGCTTCTTTTACTCCTCTTTCAAACCGTCTGTCCTCTCTGTCCAAAATGTGAACATTGGCATCCTCGAAAGATTGACCTTTGTCCTTTAGGATGCCAATGTTCACATTTTGGACAGAGAGGACAGACGGTTTGAAAGAGGAGTAAAAGAAGCCATCTATGTCCACTGTGAGCGACCATCTTTGAACAGAGGCGGTGGTTTACGACACCAACTGTAATCTATAATCTCGTTTTGAGATCTTTTCTCAGTCACATCCTGGGCCGTCTGACCTCAGGAAATCACATGATAGGGTGGGGCCAGGTTTCACAATGAACTCACCCGAAACTCTGGTTGATTGGGACCCACACCCAGTTTCACACCTTGGCTCATGTGATTAGGTAGAGGAGCATTAGGGGGTCCTTTGTCCCTCTTGAGGGGGGAAACTCCCACAGGGTTTAAATCTGGGACTCTCCACCATTTGACCTTAGAACTGAAGAAGCTTCTCGGATGAGAGGTGAAACGTCTTCAAGCAACTTAAAGAAGTCCAGACACTTTTCTTTCCAAGCTCCTTAGACTGCACTTGGTAATATTGCAGATCAGGGAGACAGTTTGTTTGTGTGTGTCTGTCTGCACATGTGTGGTCATCTACAGAGACCATGTTGTGGAGTCTGACAGCAGTGGGAAGGAAAGACCTGTGAAATCTCTCCGTCCCACACCGTGGGTGCTGCAGCCACTGAAGGAGCTGCTCAGTGCTGTCACAGTCTGCTGCATGGGGTGGGAGATGTTGTCCAACAGGGATGACAGCTTAGCCGCCGTTCTCCTGTCACTCACCACCTCCACTGGGTCCAGAGGGCAGAACAGAGCTGGCCCTGCGGATCAGCCTGTTCAGTCTCTTCCTGTCCCCGGCAGAGATGCTGCCGCCGCAGCAGACCACAGAGTAAAGGAAGGCTGAGGCCACCACAGAGTCATAGAAGGTCTTCAGGAGTGGGCCCTTCACTCCAAACGACCTGAGTCTCCGCAGCAGGTACAGCCTGCTCTGCCCTTTCCTGTAGAGGGCGTCTGAGTTATGAGTCCAGTCCAGTCTATTGTTCAGATGAACACCAAGGTACCTGTAGCTGTCCACAGCCTCGATGTTCATACCTTGGATGTTCAGTGGTTGCAGTGGAGGATGTTTGTGCCTGTGGAAGTCTACCACCAGCTCCTTGGTTTTACTGGCGTTGATCTGGAGGTAGTTCAGCTGGCACCAGTCCACAAAGTCTTGAGTCAGTCCTCTGTATCCTTGTCGTCTCCATCAGTGATGAGGCCGACTATTGCAGAGTCATCAGAGAACTTCTGCAGGAAGCACTGGGTGGAGTTGTGGGAGACGTCTGCAGTGTAGATGGTGAAGAGGAACGGAGCCAGAACCGTTCCCTGTGGGGCCCCCGTACTGCAGACGACCCTGTCCGACACACAGCCCTGAGTCCTCACATACTGTGGTCGGTCGGTGAGGTAGTCCAAAATCCATGTAGTGAGGTGATGGTCTAGAGATGGCACGATACCACTTTTTTATGTCCGATACCGATATCATAAATTTGGATATCTGCCGATACCGATATGAATCCGATATAGTGTTTTTTAATCAACAAAACTGTTTTTTAAATATCTTGCTGCATTTTGTATAAGTTCATACTCAAGTTTAAAACAACAACTACACTAAAGCTATTCTGTTATACCTGTATGCAAAAAAAAAAATTTCATAGTTCAGCAATACTGATCAATCTAATAAACTTAAACCTACACCATCCTCCCTATTCTGGTATTTTAAAGAGTACTTAGCATAAATATTAAGCAACCTAACTAATAGGGTTCCAACTCCCAGCAACAACAAAAATAAATAAATAAAAAATAGGGAACCACCCCTCACGCTCCACCTCATGATGCTTAATCGACGTAATCAACCTTAATTTGATGCAGTGTGAAAAAAAATGCACAGAAATCAAAAATTTTTCAAGAAATATTAAATAGATTCAACATCTTTCTTCAACAAAATTGCAGACTGCACAGATGGTACCTTCCCAAAGGAAAAAGTACTATAGCTTACTAGGGTGTATATATTAGACTTAATAGTCACTATATACAGTAATTGACTTCTATTCATTTTACATCAAATTAAAACTTTGGGTGTCAGATAATTATTTATTAAAAGCTCGACATTTTAAATGAGAATAAGAAAGAAAAGTGTGTCTTTGTGCCCCCTTTTCCCTGTTCATGCCCTATCGGCCCCCCTGGCTAAACTTTGCTAGATCCGCCCCTGCACAGTTACCAGCGTCAGCTACGTAGAAAAAGATCCTGGAGTAGAAAGTAATATTAAATACATTCTAACAACAGCTGATCAAGCTTAAACGTGCTGCTGTTGTTCAGCCGCTGGTTTCCTCTTTCTGGTGCAAAGTGGGCCAAAAACAAACAAGAGAGACGGACTCGCACAGAAAAGCCGATCAGCTGATCGTTAAGCAGTTTCATGATTGAAGTAGCAGCCAGAAGAGGCAGTCGCTCCATATATCGTTTGGTAAGCTTAACGCAGGAATGCTTTACAAACATTCAGAGATGGACTTACACACTTGCTTTACTTCTCTCGGGATAACTTTGTCGGAGATGAAATGCCGGGTTGCTAGCGAAGCTCCAAATGCTATCCAGACCACCGACAGGTCCCGCATGCCACAGCCGCTCTATCACGTGATGCATACTGCTCCGACGTGCTAACGTTCTGAGGTGAGTTACGGCGTGTTGCAAGTTTTGCGAGGTGCTTTCGTGATATTTAATGGATCGGATTACATTTTTTATTTTTCTCCGATATCCGATCCAGTAATTTAGGTCAGTATCGGACCGATACCGATACGTAATATCGGATCGGTCCATCTCTATGATGGTCCACTCCAGAGTTCTCCAGCTTGTCCTTCAGGACCGAGGGAAGAATAGTGTTGAAGGCACTGGAGAAATCAAAGAACATGATTCTCACAGTGCTTCCAGCGGTCTCCAGGTGAGAGAGGGAACGATGTAGGAGGTGAATGATGGCATCATCCGCTCCAATGCCAATGGTAGGCAAACTAAAGTGGGTCCAGTGATGAGCTCACCAGGCGCCGAAGCTGAGCCAGGACCAGCCGCTCCAGGGTCTTCATCAGGTGGGATCAGGGATTAAAACAAACCCAAAGACGAGCCTTGTGTCTTTTCACAAAAACAAAAAAAGAATCAAAACTTTAGTGATCAGATCCCAAAGAGATGAAAACCACGTCAGAACAACCGAAAAGAGAGAGGACATTTAGAAAAGGGATGCAAAATAATTACAGAGGTATCAGGATAACACGAGGCAACTGCAAAGGAACAAGAAGCATTTAAAAAATGATGCTAAATTAAAAACCATGAAAAATGTCTTGGAGCAAAAATATTCATAAAGGGATGCCAAATTAACATAATAACTAAAAACATAGTTTTTAGTTATTCTGGTGTTACTATTTCATTCGCCGTTGTCTCACAACAAAAACATAAACTAAATCTGCATTTTTGGACTCGGCTCACGTTTTTATTCTTATTCTGTGGTTTTCATGGTTGATTACTCTTCAGAGAGTGGAAGAGGGCTTTTCCTTGAAGCTGAGTGTTGGTGGCCACTGAGAAGAGGGCACAGTCTTTGACCTCTGACCCCAAACAGGAATACAGAACAACAAACTGTGTGTGTGTTTCCATCTTCCTGTAACGCTGTGGACATCTGGGGTTTTCCTGGCTCACAACCGGCCTTTAAGAGGAGCCGACTACACGTCTGTGCACATACAGCAGAGGCAGTTAGACCGAGTTACACACAAATATGTGATCTTTCATCTTGTTCTTAAAGGAGCACTAACATTTTTTCTTAGCAGGAAAACTGTGGACATATCACACTACATCCTGACTCTGTCTGTGTGTGTGTGTGTGTGTGTGTGTGTGTGTGTGTGTGTGTGTGTGTGTGTGTGTGTGTGTGTGTGTGTGTGTGTGTGTGTGTGTGTAGGAACTGGTGTCCGTTCGTGCATAACCATGTGCAAACGATGGCAGTTATGTGTGGAACAGAGAAGTACACCATCAAGTCCCAGAGTCCATGTCCGAGCGGGACGCCCGACTGTCACCTGACCATGTGAGTGTCTTTGGTTCGTGGCTTCAGCTGAAGAAGACTGTGACTCATTCGTTGATCATTTTAGTTTTTCTCATTGGGGATCGTGAGGTTTCTATAACACCGTGAGTGTAAAATGCGTTGATCTTTGCTCAGTAACTTCCAAATCTGTTTAATATGTAGATATGATATATATCTATCTAACAGACTCCAGTTTGTGCATGTAAATGGAGAGTCCTCTTCACACACTGAGGTTAATTATGGAGTTCCACAGGGCTCAGTGCTAGGACCAATTCTGTTTACATTATACATGCTTCCCTTAGGCAGCATCATTAGAAGACATAGCATACATTTACACTGCTATGCAGATGACACCCAGCTCTATCTGTCCATGAAGCCAGATAACACACACCAATGAGTTAAACTGCAGGAATGTCTTAAAGACATAAAGACCTGGATGGCCGCTAACTTTCTGCTTCTTAATTCAGATCAAACTGAGGTTATTGTACTCGGCCCTGAAAAGCTTAGAAATATGGTATCTAACCAGATTCTTACTCTGGATGGCATTACCTTGGCCTCCAGTAACGCTGTGAGGAACCTTGGAGTCATTTTTGACCAGGACATGTCCTTCAATGCACATATTAAACAAATATGTAAGACTGCTTTCTTCCATTTGTGCAACATCTCTAAAGTTAGAAATATCCTGTCTCAGAGTGACGCTGAAAAACTCGTTCATGCATTTATTCTGTCTCGTTATTAGTCTCTGTCTCTCTTTCACAGCATGTCTGTATCCTGTCTTCCTTCTGTCACCAAAGTGCTTGGTGACAGTGGCATCAGATCTAAAAGCCTCCTGTCACTAATCATCATCTTCAAACTACTTTGATGTGTGTTTTCAGTGTAACTTTAGTAGACAGTAGAAAGCATGTTTTATCCCTTCACTGACCTGGGTCCAGCTTGATGTTTCATATTTCTCATGTTTTCCTGTGTCAAAATCCTGAATCTGAAAGTTCAGAGTCAGAATAAACCTTAAACTTTGGGAGTCAACCCGCCCACAGACGTGACGTCTTTGCTGAAGGTGATGGCTTCTATAGAGGCCGAGCAGCGGTAACCACGGTGTGTTTGTGTGTGTGTTCGTGTGCAGGTACAAGCTGTCCACACGGCCGATTTACAGGCAGCAGCAGAAGATCGTAACCGCTCTGCTGTGGCGCTGCTGTCCGGGACACGGAGGACACAACTGCGAGGACACAGGTGAGTCAGCAGCATCACCGTCACTCGAGTCCGCGTTAAGGATGTTTTTGTGAAGCAGACTTCAGTGTTGCGCAGGTTGTAGCACAAACGCTCAGACTGACATCAGAGAGTTATCCATTAAAAGTCCACCTTAAGCGTTCCTGTCATGTTTGGTGCCCTTCCTGTTTTGGCCTTTAGGTGGCGCCGGGTCTGCACTCGCTGGCTAAAATCTGCTCTGGTTTGTTTGGGTTAAAAGCAGCCTGATTACATTTATCCACTGCACTTTAATGTGGTTCCAAAGTCAGAAACAAGTGAACAGAAACAGCCTGAATAACATATTCAGGGAATAATGTATGAAAATGTGTTTTATTTATATTATTGTCCTTTCAATGGTAGAAATCCTTTTGTATTTATGATGTAAACATATTTATTAATATTTATGTTTAGTGAGTTTGATCCCGACGGCCACAGTGAGCCTGAAAGCAGCCGCGGTTATTCATAAACTACTCGTTTTAATAGAGGAGATGAGGATGGAGCATATTAAGAGTTGCTCTGAATGGACGCCTGGTTCTGGTTTCCCTCCGCTGGAGTCTATTTTTACTTTTCCAAGAACAGGCGGGCTTTAGTATCGCTCGGGAACTTAATGTGTTCCAGATTTTCTTGGCGGGTGGGAACAGCCGTGTTTATCTGCGGGAGGACGTCCTCTGCTCTTCGCTTCTGTTTGTGTGACGCTCAAAGTTTATCAGCGGTCGTCTCTCAAAGCTCCCAGCTCCCCCACAAACAGGCCACATTATTGCATGATCGTAGCCGGCTAAAACAGAGACGGCTGCTGCCTGCGTTTTTCTGTTTCCAGCATCTGAGGCACAAAGTCAAAGCCACGAGTTCATGAATCCATCACTGAGTCTCAAATCAGGAGGTCATGAAGAGAAACATTAAAGTCGTTCATTCTCTGCCTCAGTTTATTATTATTATTGTTATTATTGCTGCTCTGAGCCCTCGTTGTGCTCGGACGTCAGCTCTGATTTAATCTGAGTTTATGGGAAGAGGAGGAGGAGCGGGCGTCTCAGCTCGGACCGCTGCCTCCAGGATACAATCATTTGTATTGACTGTCTCTGAGCTGACTCTCTGTCTTTGTTAGTTTAAACTGCAGTTTTACAGCTTGTTTCTTCTCCAACAGTCTCAGGCCCTCGGCAGGATTCTGAAAGCTCGACTCTGATTGGACGATCTGAAGCAGGCACATCAGAGGTCAAGGCTCCAGGTACGCTCTTGGAAATGAAACATTTTTGACTCTTCAGGTAACTCACGTCTCAGACTGTAGAACCACAGCGAGCCAATCAGTGCGTTGGTCATAATGAACAGGAAGTGGTCATCGATGGAGTCAACAATCAGACTCCACCTCAGGGTGATCGATTTGAGACTTTTCCACTTACAGTCGAGACCCAGAACTCAGCTTTCTATCAGATCTGTTTGTAGTAACTCTTTTTAAAGCTTACAAGTATTGCCCCTCAGCAGGCTTCCTAAAAATGACCAATCAGAAAAAGAGAGAAGAGCTAAACAGCTTGTTTCAAACACAGGATGCACTGATGATGCATGGACCTGAGAAAGAAGGGTTACTCTGGACTGTGAATCATGCAAAGCTACGTCAGTCACATGACAGATTTAAAAACAACAGGAAATGACCCAAATTAGTCTCCAGTCATAAATCATTGAAAATCACACAAAGATACACAGAAATATAAACATATTATTAAAAGCAAAGTAAAATGAATAAATATGAATAAGTGTAAAGAAAAGATCAGGTAGAGGGAATAATAATGATATGTACTCATTAAGAACAACAAGTGAAAAGATCTGGTCATTAAAGGGTGGAGGAGGGGTCTGCAGTGAGGATGACCTCAGAAACCTGAAGGAAGAATAAGCTGAGAAAACGCAGCTAGAGGAGCCGCCTCCAGCTGCAGGAGGTGCTGCTGCGGTCACACCGGGGAAAACTGGTTACGGCGATCTCTGGCTGACCTGCTGGTCTCTGTTTGCGGTGGTTTTCGACTTCGTGTTTGCTCAGAATAAATTGGTTGGCTCTTGAGTTTCACCTTCACTCTCTGCGTTAACGCCGCGCTCTGACTCATTACTGTTCTAACAAAGTGAGGAAGCACCGCGCTTAACCACCGCACTCACATTGACAAAAGGTCAAGTTCCCTCCTCTCCCCTGGAGAAGAGGGCGTGGGTGCGCCAGTACCAAGGTCACCTCCCACCCCACCCCCTACTCCCACATTCGCAACATATAAACAAAGAGTGAGTCATCTGGGAACCACAGACACACTGTTCAGAGGTCAAAGGTCACACTGGCCTGATGAGAAGATTCAAGTTGGAGTGAGCTGATGGAGAGGAGAAGAGTGCAAGTCAAGTCAAGTGGCTTTATCATCATTGCAACCATGTGCACAGTGAAGGAGAACAAAAACAGTGCAACACCAGACAGTAGAAAAGTGCAACAATGACAGTTGGTTGTGCAAAAAGACCGAGCATTGTGCAGGACAGGTGGGCAGAGGTGATCCTGATGCAGGACACATTTCACACGACATTGGCTGCAGTGACCTAAGACCATCACAAACAGATGCCAAAGAATATCAAATACACCCTAAATGACTACAGTGGGATGCAAAATAAGTACTAAGACATGTAGAGTGACCATGAACTGATGGAATAAGACCACAAGCATGCACGAAAAGTAAAAATTTGACTACAAGGGTGTGCAAAAATGACCAAAATTAAACAAAACCCCACAAAAGGATGCAAAATAAGTACTGAATGATGCAGAACAACTTAATGACTTTAAACAACCAAAGCAAAAGCAATGACTACAAAGGGATAACAACATGAGTGTATAAAAGGGCAAATTTACCGCAGAGAAATGCATGATGTTTGCCTACTGGTGGTGGTCAGAGGGCCCGGTGGCGCCAGTGTCCGGCAGCCTCGCCTCTGTCAGTGCGCCCCAGGGCAGCTGTGGCTACAATGTAGCTTGCTATCGCCAGTGTGTGAATGTGTGTGTGAATGGGTGAATGACTGAATGTAGTGTGAAGCGCTTTGGGGTCCTATGGACTAGAAAAGCACTATACAAATGCAGGCCATTTACCATGATGATAGATATTTTTAAAGACGAACAAAATAATCAAAGGGCTGAATGTGAAATTACCACAAAAGAATGAACAACAACATCTAATGGACACTGAATGACTAGAGGGATGCAAAATAAGTACAAAGAGACGTTAAAGGGAGTTTAAGAGCGCGCAACAGCAGAAACTCAAACGAACGTCAATGAACCGAGGAGAGCAAGTTTTTGGTTGTTCTGCTGTTTTTCGGTTTTCTAACTGCAGCAGGTTGATTCTCTTTGTTCTGCTTTTGATTCAACAGGAAGTAACAACAACAGTTTTCTCAGCTTCGGTGCCGCACTGTGAAATTTCATTACTGCAGGATACATGCAGAGTACATGAAGTATTTATAGCGTGTGCGGCACTGAGAAGCCTGAGAATCAAAACAGTCGATGTTGTTGGAAAAACACGGGACTGAAATAGACCTTTGGCCTTTACGGGCTCGATTTAACAAAGAAAGACAAACAAAAAGGCCGTTCCTCACACACCTCCACACGGTACAGTCCGCTCCCACCGCGCCTACGATTGAACCCACTTCCTGCGAGCTGGGGTCGATGAAATTAAATCACTAACACGATGGGACACAATAACAGGAACACCTTCAAATACAACAAGCGTGAGTCATCCACTCATAACACTTGCAAGCACTGCATCACATGAAATTCTTTGTGCGGTAGTAGCCTCTGCAGTGGAAGCTAATGCACGTGTGTCCAGCTTTTTAAAGAGAGAAGAGATCAAGACTTTAAAACAACAAATTGAGCCATGAATCCCTGAATCACCTCTCAGTGGTCTTAAAAATGATAAATGAGACGAGATTACAGTTTTGTTTTAGAGCAGCAGCTATCGGTTAAATCATCAGTTATCAGTTTCTTCAGCTCCAAAAATATCTAAAATATTAAATTCAGAGAAAAGAGAAGTATCAAATGTTCACACTTAAGAAGCTAAAACAAACAAATCTTTGGGGTTTTTTCTTAAAAGTGACCAAAATAATTATTCAACCGTCCAAAGACGCAAATACAGCGACTCACATTCGCTTACTGTACTTATTCTTTAGTTTCTTTAGTCCACTGCAGATCATATGGAAGCAGACACATGAGTGCTCCCAGTAGGATAATGTTTGCAGCCAACCTGAGGTAAAGTATCGCTGAGGAAGATAAATCTAAAGTTTCAGACCTTCCTGGTTAGATGCATGAATGAGGTGATGCAGGCAGAGAGTTCAAGAAATTGAAGGAGAAACTCTCCGAACTGAATCGAGTTCATTCAGGATGACAGCAGTCAGACGGATGAAAAAGAAATCGTATAGAACCAAACATATGCAACCAGAGGGATGCAAAATGGGCACAAAAGAATGGAAAATTATTTTAAAATCATACAAAAGAGGCACAGATCCTCAACTACATCAAGGGGATGTGAAATGATTACAGAGGGATGCTGGGGGGGATCCTGGGGGTGGGCTGGAGGCAGACCTGCTGTGGCGCTCCCTGAAGGAAGTACCTGAAAGAAATGCAAGACCAGGAACAGTCTACAGAGGAATAACGATGATAACGAGACACAACATAATGAAGTGAAGTAAAAACTACCACTGTGGGATACCGAATCGCTCCAGATGGATGCAAAGAGAGCACACAGGAAGGCTGATCTACAAACTGTTGTGGTTTCAGACAAACAGCCACAAAGGGATGCAAAATGACTACAGCAGGATGTGAAAGGAGAATAAAATGACAAACCATTACAAAGAGATTCACCTGCAGACCCACAAAATAAGCCTAGCAACGTAAAATTACCAAAAAGGTTTTACTGGTCACATATTTCATCTTTCCATCCACCCCGGCTTCCTCTGAATCTGATCCAGCCAAACTGATGTTCCTGCTGAATTAAAAGTTTTTAACTCTTCTGAGTTGTCAGATGTTCATGAACAAAACTTTTAGATGGGACTAAACTCAAAGACCTCAGACGTGCTGCAGCCTCAGAGGAGAAAACGATGACAGTGTTCCTCGCTGTCTTCCTTTGCAGCCGCAGAAGCTGCTTTGATGTATTTTATGCCTTCGACCCGGCCTGCAGGTCACCGACTCAGAGATCAGCGCTCCTGCTGTCGCTGCGATTCCAACAATGAGCTCAAACAAAAACGACGGAAGCTCAGCGGAGAAATCCCCAAATACATCAGCCTGTTTCCCATCAGCCTCTCCGTCTCTCTCACAGCCGGTCTGCAAGACTTCCTGTTCATCTCTGTGTTAGTTCAGGTCAGTGAGGCTCGTATCGTCACTGTCTGCCTTCAGTTCGGTATTCCCAAAGAAGAATACACACCAGGTTTGCTTTTCCTGGGCGTGTTTTAGGTTAACCTCGATTATCTCAGACATTCGTCAGTCTGAGTTTTTAACGTTTTCTGCAGCTTCTCGCACTGATTGTTGTTTTTACGTTTCAGTTGTTCATACTCGGCCCCAGCAGCGGGGCGGAGACCTGAACCACGAACAGAACGACCACCAAGTGCCCGACAGCACACTGTATGATGCCAGCTACCCAAGCAGCCAGGACAACGACACACATCCCACCCCGGGGCCAGGACACGCCCACAAACGCCATCATACATCATACCAGGCGACGAACACTCACAACCACGACCGACACCCCCACCACCTTGATCCAGATCACCCACAGCAGGAACACCGAACGCCAGGTGAGTTTCTGTCTGTACTGAGAAGGTTCCAACAGCCAATCACGACCCAGAGGTCCAGTTCAGGGACTCTAATTAGCTGAGGTGAAGCCGAGCAGACGACTAGCAGTGTCACCATCCACCTGTCAGTCAAGGAGGCCACGCCCCTCCAAACTTTGAACCTTAATATAATTTAAACAGGTGACACTTAAAAACTTATGAGGGGAAACTGTTCTGACTAATGGGGACTCTTCCACTGCTGGAGCCTCCGGTGGACATTGGAGGAACTGCAACCTGCCTGCATGATGAAGTCAGGGCTTTTATTTTGGCGTTCCTGATTCTTTTATTTAAATAAAGACGTGAGCACATCTTCCATTGCTGATAAACACCCACACACACTTCCGCCGAAGGAAATCCGCTTGTTCCTCCGTTACATATACATCAGTGTGTGTGTGTGAGTCACCCGACCAGCACACCTATGACATCACACCCCCACTTCCAGCTTGTTTGGGATTGGCCAGCTCTCAGTTTCCCACAGTTCTGTTTTCTCTGACCTTTGACCTCAGTGACCAGCCAGCTACATCATCCTGAGAGGAACATTTATGAGTGTTTCAGAACCTCCAGTCCAGAGAAAAATAACAGCTGATCTATAAAATCATCTCTGTGACGGAGCTGTTAGCTTTAGCCTCCTGTGCTGGTGTAGAAAGCACAGACAGCGACTCCTTAGTTTATGTTTATAAAACCATCCAGTGATAAACAACAAGTTTTATTTCAGTCCACAATATTTTGTGTAATTTTGGGTTCATTTCTTATGCCATATTAAGCTTTCCTTTTAATAAACTTAAAGTGACGTCTCACCTTCTTAAGAAGAAGAAATGAAGCGCTTCAGTGTAACACACGCTCTTTTGTCGAAACAGGAAGTCGCCTGTGCTCGCCTCCGTAAATCACGCTGACGATCATTAGATAGAAACACTGCAGCTGACACGGGAGCGTGTGATTTCTTTCCCTCTCTGCTGACTGCAGCTGCAGCCTGAGGTGACCTCACTGTAAGCTGACCTTTGACCTCTCCATATGCTAAAGAAAACGGGTCATGATGATCAGAGTGAGTGTTTCAGGTGGTTTTGTGTCTGGACTGCATCTCCAAAGCCAAGCACACACACACACACACACTTGTATTCCTCACATGTGAGGACCCTTGCTTCCAGCATACCCAGACCTGTAAGCCCCCCCCCCCCCCCAAACATGCTTGATGGGTGATGTGTCCGGTGAGTCTGCTGGCCATGCATGAACTGGGAAGTTTGCAGCTTCCAGGAATTGTGTACAGATCCTTGTAATATGGGCTGTGCATTATCGTGCTGCGACATGAGTAATGGTTGTGGTTGAATGACACAACCATCAGTGTCACGATCTCTGTGATTCAAAATGCCAGCAATGTGTTCGTTGTCCATAACAGACGCCTGCCCATACCAGAACCACACTCGGTCCACAACGCTGACATCAGCAAACCGCCCGCCCATACGCTGTCTGCCATCCGTCCTGAACAGTGAAACCAGGACGTGCCAGACGCCATGAAATGTGCGCGTTGTACGACGACGAACTGCAGTCGGGTCGGGACCTTGGTGAGAACACGAGCATGCAGATGAGCTTCCCTGAGACGGTTTCTGACAGTTTGTGCAAACCGATTGTTGCTGCAGCTGTCCGGTTGGCTGGTCTCAGACCATCCTGGACGTGAACGTGCTGGAAGTGGAGGTCCTGGGCTGGTTACACGTGGTCTGTGGTTGTGAGGCCAGTTGGATGTACTGCCAAATTCTCTGAAACACCTTTGGAGACGGCTCATGGTAGAGAAACGAACGTTCATTTCATGGCAGCTGCTCCGGTTGACATCCCTCAAAGGTTGGGGCATCTGTGGCGTTGTGCTGTGTGATCGAACTGCACATGTCCGAGTGGCCTTTTAGTGTGAGCAGTCTGAGGCACACCTGTGAGGTGGGATTATCTCAGCAAAGGAGAAGTGCTCACTCACACAGATTTAGACAGATTTGTGAACAATATCTGAGAGCCGTGGGTCTTTGTGTTTGTAGAAAATGTTTCAGATCTTTGAGCTCAGCTCGTGAAAAATGGGAGCAAAAACAAAAGTGTTGCATTTAACCCTTTCAGACACAGTGGTGCCTACAGCTATTCAAAGGCTGTCTTCTTGTATTTATGTCCATGTTGATGGTTTACTTGCACATAAACCACTACATTGGACACTGATGTGTCCATGCCCTGCCACCCACTGGTCAGCCAGTGTTGTTCACCTTGGTGGACATGTAAAGAAATCTATTTTCATGCCTAAAGATGAATAAAAATACTTAAGAAAAGAATCCAGATTGAGGTTGTCATAATTCATGCATGAAAGGGTTAAATGTTTGTCCAATAAATGAGGGGGGCTTTCAAAGTGTTCCAATTCCCAACATTGTAGAAAAATAACTCAGACTGGAAAAAGTCTTCCACACAAAACCGGCCCTGGAATCGAATCCTTTAATCTGTTAGCATCCACCACTCGGACTCGTTCAGGGTTACATTCATATTTCGCCCTTTTTAAAGACATTTTTCCAGTGAAGCGTTGGTTTGAAGGCCAACATCTTTTCCTCTGTGAAACTCACTTTGTGTAGCATGTGTAGCGCTAACCTGAGCCCCACTGTTAAGTGCTTTACTGGAAACCTGGTGACTATCAACAGGTTCAGATTAAGAGCACTTTTCTAACTTTCCAAAGATGCAGCGTGGATTTGAACTCGGAATAAGCCAAATACGTGTTTCCGCCCAGTGGAGGTGATCGTAATGTGACGTGCGTCTGCTGAAACACAGCTTTCATGCTTGCAGCAGCAGTTTGTGGCTGGCTTTGGCTCAGCCTGTTCTGTCCTTCAGAGCCTCTCGGGATCGCTGAGCAGGAAGTGTAAGCACAGTTGGATTTATTTCAGACTCCAGGAATAACAATAACAACACAATCAGATCCTCTTGGCCCCGAGGTGCCTCCGACCAGCCGAAGGACCGGCAGCGCCCTGAGGTCTGCATGTTCACTTTTCATCAAACCATCCCAAGGCGCTGTAAAGCTCGGCGACTATCCTCTGAATCCTCCCAGCAGCAGTCTGAGGTGTGTTTGCTTCCCTTTGGAGCTCTGCTGTGTTTTTAACCCAGACTGGAGCCTCAGCTGGTTCCATTTTAGAGCACAACAATCCAGTCTAGCTCCCCAGAGAGCCATGGTTCACAGGGGGGAGTGTGTTTTTGTCAGCAGTGGGCGAATAGCCCCTCGGGGTTCTATTTTTATTTCAGAAATCTGGTTCAGAAGTCCAGAGTTTCCCAGCGGCTGATATCCTACTGTCAGGTTCCTGCGTTCTTCTAGTGCCGCCAACAGGTCAAAACTTCTGCTGCAGCCCACAACTCCTCATGTGGTCATGACTGTTCTCGTGTTTTTGAATCAGCTTTTAAACCAGTGAAGATAGAAACTGGACATTTTTACCATTGCATCATTTATTAAACCAGTGACATTAAAACAGACCTGAGCACACAACACAGTTTATACAGTTTCAGAGTAGATACACAGGTTCCAGTTTAATGTTCCAGCAGTTCTGTTCTTGACTTCTAGTGGGATGAATTTCTAGGCACAGCTATGAGGTGGAGACTTTTCTGTTCAGAGGTTTCAGGAGCTCTGCTTTTTGCAGATGATGTGGTTTTGTTGGCATCATCAAATGATGACCTTCAGCTCACACTGGAGCAGTTTGCAGACAGATGTGAAGCCACGTTGATGGATATCAGCAGGAAGGAGTGCGCTGCCATGCTGGATGTTTGCAGGCCAGTCTGTGTTCCTATCCTCACATGTGACCATGAGCTCATCAAGAATAAAATGTCCCAACAAGTTGATTCTGTTCATCTGGACGTAGTTTCTCACTGGGAGAAACATCAGCACACTGACTAACAACGAGCTCAGCTTCTTGGTCATTAATATGCAAATTCTCAAGGCTGTTGTTGGGGAATGGCTGCAGTCACAGCAGGTAACACAAAGACAGCGTGTTCACGTGTCAACAAAGGTCTGAGTAAAGGCAGAAATAAATAAATGCAAAGTTTAAAACTCTCCCGTGAAATCAGAATACGCAGAATATTTAACTCCAGGTTCAGTGTAAGAATGAGAGCTTTGGCTAAGTTAAGTGTCTCATTGATAAACAGCGTGCTGGGCTGCTCCCTTTGTCAGTTTAGAAAAACTTCATATTTCATGAGAAACAGAAATCAAGCGGATTGAGAGACGAGCTGGTGGCACATATGAGAGTGTCCTCTGCATAAAGATGTATATTCAGGTTTGAATGCAGAGATGATCTCTGTGGATCACCTGCATTAATTACAGGTGGACTCAAAGGTGTTACAAAGGTATGGCAGGACGTTAGGACCTGCTCTCATTGTATGATCATTTAGATTCTTTCTACCTTTTATTTAAAATATTTGGGGGGTTTTGCATTTTTTCCTACACAGATCTACTTCCAGATCGAATATAACCAAGTAGCTTATTCCAGGACAATCCACACAGTCGTTGAGCTGTGTAACTGCAGTTTCCTTTGTACCGTTTGGTTCCTTTAATTTTGAAATGTCCAAACATTGAAAACATAATTTGTATTTTTTCCAGAGGACCTCAGTGCCGCCCCTCTCCCATATCCCGGTGCCCTTATTCCCCTTATTGTCCCCTACATGATGGACCGGGTGTGGTCCCAGCTGCAGCCGGTCATGGAGCACTTTAACCACTCACTGGAACACCTGAGCCAGAGGGTAGGTGACCTGGCCCATGATGTGGCCCAGCTGAAGAGCAGCCAGCTGGGGGCGGGGCATCAGATGACTCTTCAGGAGGAGCGTGATGATGGGGTGGAGGAGCGGTTGGACGCCAGATTAGATGAAGTGATTCAGAACATCGGGGAGGTCAAGAGGCAGGTGGAGGCGCAGCAGAATGAGATGGAGAAGAGGCTGCACTCGCAGCATGTAATGCTGCACTACAACCTCACCAGCTTCAAGGCCGACATCGACGTGAAGCTGAAACGCCAGCAGAAGACGCTGCAGGTCAGTGCACGAGGGAGGCCAACACTTTACAGGATTCATGGTGATGTCGATATAAACCTTTATAATGAATCAGGAGGATGTAAAATGAAAAGAAATGATGACATTATGACAAACTGAGGCCTGGCTGGGAATTTAAACATCTTTAAAATGGCCACGATCAATAATTCATCCTTTTGGTCATTATTTACAGTTCTCTAAAACGTTAGAAGGCTCCATGAAACTTTTGATTTAAACATATTCCAGTATTCCTCATCCCAGCTTCTCTTTTAAAGAAAATGACTTCTGTTATTCCTGGGTGTCATCACTGACGGCCTAATATTTTGGCACTGTCCCTGGATGCTGGAGAATCTGGAGTTTGTCATCTCCAGCTGTTTTCCTCTTCTTTTCTTTCTTACTTTTGTCCAAACTTTCTTTTTCGACTGAGCCACAGTGTCAGAGGAGATGACATGCGGTGCCTCCATTATTTTATGTTTTTTGATCTTGAACCATCGTTCCTGTGATGGATGCAGTCTGGACGGTTGTGCCTTTTCTTGATTCCTCTTGGACACAACGAACAAGCTCGTTGTTTTCCTGCCTTAGAGATGCAAGCTTGTCTTTGACATCATCACTGCTGTCTTTGCTTCACCTGGAGGAAAATGTGTTATATAGAGGAAATGGGGGCGGGCTTATGCAGATTGCACAGGCTGGTGTGCATGTTGCATGAATCGCATGTTTTTTGTGCAGGATACAAATGTTTCCACGAACTGTTAGGAAATGAGGTTTCAGAGCGCTCGCGCTTCATTCTGATGCAGCTTTGCTAACCAAAGCTCTGCTGCCATGTTTCTTTTAGAGAGAAGAGGCTTTCTCCTGCAACCTTTCCAAGCTTTTCACATGCTAGTTGAGGCCAGTTGAGTATGAGCTCTTGGGTTTTGCACGGCCTGACTTCAAAGAAGACTGTCAGGTGTCTGAGTGATCTTTCTCCTGAGGTTGATGCACAGCTGCAGTCGCCTCCCTGAGATCATTGCTGATGTTTCCTCCCTGTCATTGTGTGGTTGGTCCGATCGGTGACATAGGTCATTATAATCTAACATTAGCTGGTGTTGGTGGGACCCTCAGGCTGTTAGAGGAAGCCAGAGTCAGGGCAGCTCTCATTTTTAAGTACAGTCTGTTCATATGTTGCCAATGAAACACATTTATTCATAACTCCTGTTGCTGATCTCAGGTCAGCCTGCAGGCCATGAACGCCACGCTGACAGAGCTGAAGTTGGACCAGTGGCAGATGGCTGAGGATGAGCAGGATCAGGACGACCTCCATCCGCCCACCAACCCTCCACACCAGCTGCCGCCTCCCACGGACGCCTCAGAGCTGTGGGACGCCATCGACCGGCTGGACAACACGGTGGTCAACAACACGGTGAAGGTGAGCCTGCACACATGAGGACTTTGTTCTTGACGTTCAGCACGAGTGTGCTTTCTGACAGTAAAATCAGGACTGAAACAGGAAACTGAAATGTGTCCCGTGCAGGTGACCACACTGATGGAGGATGCGGCGGTGACATCGCGCGCCGTCCAGCAGCTGAGTCGGCACGTTAAGGAGCTGGAAAAGCAGATCAACGACACGGCGCGGCGCACCCAGGTGCTGTTCATGGAGACGGGGCTGGAGGTGGAGGACGCCAAAGTGAAGGTGCTGAATCGTGTAAACGAGCTGGCGGGGAAGCTGAGCCAGCAGGTTAAACGACTGGACGATGTTGAGGAGGACATGGACTGCCTGTGGACGATCCCGAACGCCTGCAAGAACAACTCGCGCATCGAATGCAACTGTGAGAGCCTGCAGGCGACCGTGGCTATCTTGCAGAGGGACTTGGCCAACGTGACCGAGCTGGCCAATGAGAACAGATTAGCTCTGGACGACAACAGCAGGGGAGGGCATTGGGGTACGAGCAGCGACTGGGAGCCGGCGGTAAAGGCGCTCCAACTTGGCCTCCACAGGGTACGAGCAATGAAACTGTAAATAAGAGCAGACACGACTTTCAGCTGATAACGATCCGGAGACAGGTCCACACAGCGTTTCTAAACAGGCTGCTTTCTGTGTTTCTGTTTCCTCTCCATCCTCCTCCTGCAGGAGCAGAGCAGGATCAGGACTCTGGACCTCGGCCTGACCCACCTGAATGCCTCAGTCTCTGGCCTGAAGCACGCAGACAGACAGCAGGACGCCAAGATAAAGGTGCTGGACACCACCTTCAACATCCTCCTCCAAGACGCCAGCCGACACAGCAGGGTACTGAAGATGTTGCTGGGAGACGAGGTGATCGACTTCTTGAAGATGATCAGCCTGAGGGAGAAGGAGAGGCAGGACCACGAGGACGAGGAGGAGGAGGAGGCTGACTTCATCTCCGTCCAGGCTCTGAAGGAGGACCTGAGGCACCTGCAGGAGCAGCTGAGAGAACACGAGCATACGATCATCATGCTGAAGCAGGGCCAGACGGGTACGCCTTTACTGTGAAGGGACAGCTGCAGGCAGCTGATGCTTTTATTTTGAATGAGCTATTCTGTCAGGGTTGCCCCCTGCTGGATGTTAGATAAAATGTACTTTTAAGAAGCTGCTTCCTGTTTTTGCTTCAACTCATTTTTGACTCGTCTGTTCTCAGGAGGCAGAGAGGAGGTGCCATCTGCAGACCAGCCTCCCTCCTGGTTGCCCGGTGACCCAAGGAGGGGCGGCGGCGACGGACTTCCTGCTAGGGAGCAGCAGATGCTCTTCCATCCCGGGGATGGCGGTGACCTATGGAACCTGGAGAGGAAGGTGGAGGAGGTGGAGCGCAGGCTATCCCAGCTGGAGGAGAAAACGTGCTCCTGCCCCAACGCCTCACGTGTGGCTGCCACGGTGATGAATGAGGTGACTTGGCTGAAAAAGGGGCTGGAGCAACACCTGGGGGTGTTCAAGAACGTCTTCAGCAACGCCGACGTGCTGGCGAGATCCAACGCCACGCTGGAGCTGGATAAGCTGTGGCAGCTGCTGAAGAAGAAAGAGAAGAAGAAGCAAGGAGGACGGAGGGAGGAGTCAGAGAGGGGAGGAAAGCGGCGCAGCAGGAGGGAGTCACCAGGTGAGGTTTCAGGTAACACACTGCTGCCCAACAGTGTCTTAATGTTTTATTGATAATAGTTGTTTGTTTGTTGGTTTTTTTCTTTACATCTTCTTCCATTGTCCCCTCCTCTTCTCTCCAGGTGAACCCGTCCCCGCCAGCCTATCAGAACGCGCCCCGCTGTTCGTTGCTCGGTCTCTTCAGAGCGTCTCTGGCGTTGTTGTTTTTGAGCCGTCTTTGACCCAGGGTCAGTTTTACTCTGGCAGTACCTTCACGGTTCCAGTGGATGGGATCTACCTGTTTGTCCTCACCTTGCACCTGAGACCAGGCCCCGCCCATGTGGTCCTAAGGAGCATGGGGGAGGAGGAGGAGAAGGGCGGAGCGTGGGTGCCTCTGCAGAGGCAGGAAGTAAGTAAGGAGGGGCCGGCTACCGGGGTCAGCCTCCTGCTGCTGAGGGAGGGGCAGGAGGTGAGGCTGGAACTGAGGGGAGGAGACTGGGCGGAGTCAGAGGACAACATGTTCGCATGTCTGCTGCTCTACCCAACCACCTGAGAGCGCTGTGGACCAATCAGCTGACAGCTGAAGGAACTGGTTGGATGAATGGACGGATGAAGGCAGCTTAGAGGACCAGGAGGAGTGAAATAATCCGATGTTGTGATTTCAGCTCAGAAGAAGAATTGTTTTTTTTAATGTCATATTTAGCGTGACGGCCAGTTTAGTTCCAGCAAAACACTGAGGAAAAGAATATGCTAGAAATGAGCAAAAGAAAAAATCTAAACCTCTCAAACCTACAGTATGCACTCACTGCCACTTTATTAGGTGCATCTTCCTGTAAATATCTAATCAGCCAATCACAGAGCAGCAGCTCAAAGCATTTAAGCATGCAGACGAGCTGCTGAAGTTCAGACTGAGAAAGGAGGAGTAAGAGACTCAAAGTTGGTCTGAGTGTTTCACACAGAGCTCATAGAGGAAACATCCAGTGAGCAGCTCTCAGGGAGGAAATGACTCGCTGAGGTCAGAGGACGATACACAGACTGCTTCAAGCTGATAGGAAAGAAACGGGAAGTCACTCGTTACAGCCGGGCTCTGCAGAAGAGCATCTGTGAATGTGCAGCAGCAGCAGAAGAGCAGTCCTGTGTTAAGAACAGGAAGCTGAGGCTACAGCTCACACAGAAACCTGGACAGCAGAGGATGGAGAAACGTTTCCTGCTCTGTGAGTGTCAGATGGTCAGAGTTAATCCATCCTGCCTGCGTCAGACCTCAGCCTGCTGCTGCTGTGATCAGGGCCACGCCCGTCCTCTGATGTCACAAAGCGAGTTCACTCAGGCGGCTCCACAGTCACAGATCTCAGTTTAACAGAGCAGCTTTGAGATGTGGAGGAGCGGGAGGGTGTCATCACAGATGCAGCAGCTGAGTGATGATGTCGTGATGATGTCGTGTCACCATGGATGAGAACCTTGTCATGTCTGTCGTGAAGGATTAAAGCAGCTCTAGGTGTACCTAATAAAGTGGCAGTAAGCCTCCAAACTACATTTTTGGTTCTACTGAAAAAAAGGCGGACGTCTGTGTGATCTTCATATGGAGAGTAACTCCTCGTTTTCATGGACGTGAAGTTTATGTTTTTATTTTTTTTAAATTGTCAACACTTGCCCCGTGTATCCTGTCAGCGTTGATTCTGGGAGTTGAAGGACGGTTTGACCCGATGAGTCTTTGCTCGTGTTTTGAATCATTAGACTAAAACAGAGAGCACAGCTCAGCCTCGTGTTTCTAACATTCAGTTGCAGGTTTTGGTTATTTAAAGGTTTTTAAAAGCAGAGCTCAGCAGGAAAGCTCTGGTTTCATACATGTGACAAAAAAAAAAGGATTTTCTTCTTCTGCTGTCAAAACTACAGAATCGACGTCTCCTGAAAACCCTCAGCTCTGTGCAACGCCGTGACGCTGAAAGTCTGGACGGACTTCAGTGAAAGCCACGCCCGTGTGATGGGTGGGGCTTATAGCAGAGAGCTCATACAAGCTTAAAAATGCTCAATTACTGACCAATCAGAGTGGACATAAAGTGGGAAATGTTTTTGTTATTTTAAACTTGAGGCAATTTTTAATTTTTACTTTATTTTACATGAAGAAAATATTTGAATGTAAAGTCACGAGTTTCATGATGTAAAAACACAGCAGAAAATATTTAAATAAACCCTGAATGAGACAATGAACCAGTGAGACTTTTTCCTTTAAACATTTTATTCGTCCTCTCGTCTGTGTTCACTCTACAGCGTAGAAAAATAAGCATCAAAAATATACCAACGAAATCAAAATCCACTGTGGCAAAGCAAACGTGATGCAAAAATAACTTCATCTGAAACATCAACCTTTCACTCCGAGCTCACCTGGAGCACCACGTGGGTGGAGCCAGTGCCGGTCTTGGCAGAAAGTCTAACAAGCCAATCGGAGTAAGAAAAATAAGGAAGGCTCCTCCCCCAAATAAATGGGAGGGATGTCGAAAGAAATTGGCAACGAGCGAAAGAAACGTCTATTGTAACATTTGTGAAGTGCGCTAAAAGCGGTCAAGCTACCGCGCTAACAAACGTCATCACGGCAGCACACGAACACCTGCGACAGGTGAGCTGAAGACATGCTAAATATTAGCTGCTCAAACAAAGCTGCGGTTATTCTTCTACAATAATCTAGAGAAGAGAAATGAGCCGGCCGGGCTGCGACAGGTGAGCACGCTCAGGTTAGTTCGCCTACACACAACTACAAAAATCACCAGGAGGACGCGCTTCCACGCGTCAGCGCCACGATCCGCAAACAACTCCTGATGCTCCAATCAAAGTTGATCAACTGGACCAACAGAAGAAAGTCCTCCACCCGTGAGCCAGCATCCACCCGTCACTGAACGAGCTGAAGCCCTCATTGTTTATATACAGGTGGACCAGAGCGCCCTGCTTTTGCAGGCCGGTTCTGGCCCCCGGACCGTATATTTGACAGCTTTTCAGTTAAAACCTCCTAACAGACTAAAACAAAAAAAATGATGCTGAGGTTAATGCAAACTGCGCCGGCTCGTTGGGGACGTTCCTCTGAAGACGGTCAGGAGCAGAGTGGTGTTATAACGCTGGCGTCCACCAGGGGGGGCTCACGCGATAGCAGGTGAACCCACGCCAGGCATCGCAACCGTTTGTTAGCGTTTAAGTTTACAAGCAGCGCGTCTGAATTTGAGCTTTACAGAAATTATCAAACACTTCTCTAAGATCAGGACCTCGAGCGTGCTTCAGCTCTCAAACCAAGCCGCTCTTTGCTTCTGTCCAATCAGAGTTCAGGGCCGAGCAGACAGCAGGTCGCCGCTCGGAGCTTCGTGATGTCAGAGACGTGTTGGTGTGCGTGAGCTCGGCGAGGCGAGCGGAGCAGCAGGAGATCCGTGATGAAGTAGTGAGGATGAGAGGGCGACACTGCAGAGCCAATCCAAGAGTTTTCCTCCAAAGTGACATCATCACGCCGCACACACAGCGTTTGAGCTCCTTCACGATGTCAGCGAGCCACATTTGCAGTAAAACTCTCGCTGTGGTCCGATCAGCTGGTTGGCCGGAACCGAGCCACGTAGGCACCGCACGAGGAGCAACAGGAGCGCGCCGGCTCAGCAGGAAGCTGCTGGCAGAGCGAGCAGAGCTGGGGGGGCCGGCGGGGCCGAGGAGGCTGCGGGTGGCGAGCGAGGCGGGCGTCCCAAGAGGAGCTGGGCTGGACTGTCCTGGAGTTGGTATCGCGTCGCCAGTCGCCGTCTGGGGGGATGTCCAGGCGGAGTGGGTGGGCAGGGCCATCTGACGCTCTGAGGTGGTGGGGGGCGTAGCCCAATGAGGGGTGCCCGTAGTGGCCGTTGGCGCTGGCGGCGGAACGACGAGGGCGGAGCATGGTGGCGTAGAGGCTCTGCTGTCCCAGAGGGGAGGCGGGGCCGGTGCCAGCTCTGGGCCTGGGGAGGGAGGAGGTGGAGGGAGGTGGGGCTCGGCGAGGAGCTCGAGGCAGCGTGCCGTAACTCAGCGGGACGCCGTGAGCTGAAAGAGTCTGACGCCGGTCAGGCACAACCAGAACGTGCTGCTGGATGCTCGCACCAGCTCCTGAGGAAGAGGAAGAGGACACGTCAGGCGGCGTTCACGCTTTCTGCCACACCCTCAGCGCTGTGCAAAAGTCCTGAAGACGACCGGCAGAAATGAGGCGGGGCTCACACCAAACAGCCCGCCTCCATCATGTTTCAGTAACTGCACACGTTTCACTTTTTCCTACAAACGGTGACTCAAGACTTATGCACAGCACTGTTGGCGTGACGGCTTCACATGTACAGCACGGCAGCAGGGTCACATGACTGCAAAGGAATCCTGTCACTTTGATCATTTCCAGGTTTTCACCTGTGAGCAGGTTGCCATGGGAACGCTGGGAGCGTTTAATCAAACTAAACTGTCTGAACTACAGAGAGAATCTGACTTCAGCATTTGTTGAACTGCATTTCCCAGCATGCCCGGCCAGCTGCTCTGAAGATGGAGGTGAAGGGCCGGCACGTTACCTGAGTGTCCCCAGGATGAGGGCCTGGAGCTGGGGGGCTGTGATGTCTGCGTGGGGGGGTGCTGTGCAGGAGGAGAGGGGCCGTGGAGTCGGGGCTGGTGGTGGTGGGAGTGGTCTGCAGTGAAGGAGGGAGAGGAGGGGGGATGCAGGGTAGAGGAGCTGGAACGACGCAGGAGGGAAGAGGAGGAGGAAGAATGTCTGAGGGGGGGTCTGGACACAGAGGGGTCCTTCAGGAGGAGGAGGAGGAGGAGTGAAGGTGGAGGCGTCAGTGAGAAAACAAAGGGAGGGGGAGAAATGAAAACATGTTAACGTGATGAAGAAAAAAACACACATGAAACAAGAGCGAAAAGATAAAAAAAAAAACAACAAACATGGGGGAGGGGCTTGCATCTTTGAGATGCAAGTCTGGGGGTGACACCATGATCGTGTCTGCGTGCACGCTGCTGAATGACTCAGTTCTCCCCTCACGTTGTAACAGATTTAGGAATCAAACCCTCGGGCCGAGGGAACGCGGTGAGGATCTGACGCCGAGCGCCGCTCAGCTGTCGGGCTCTGAGGTTAGAAGCTTAATGGGAGAACTAAACTGCCCATCAATGTTTAATGCGGCGGCCTGAGGCGATTCCTGAGGCCTGAATACGAGATGGCTGAACGCCAGCGGCGCCGAGAGCAGAGCGAAGCGTGCAGAAACACAGGAAGCTGCTGCTCAGAGACAGTTCCAGTTAAATATTCTCCATCCTCATGAGTGGTAACGTGTTTATGAGGTCACAGGCTAAAATGTGACAGCGTCACTCGATGGGTGTGACTCGAGTTCACCTGGACAGGTTCACTGATTTTTAAAGATGCCTCATTTTTCTGTGACATGGACGGAATAAAGAGGTTTCCCTGCTCTGCACCAAAGCTGAGCTCCAGGCTGCAGTTACAAGGTGCGACCACAAGGTAGCAGAAGGAAGCTGCTAGTGCCTCTGTGTGTTCCTGTCTAACTATCTTTGTGAGGACCGAAATCTGCATTCTACTACACTTGTGAGAACCGGTGTGTCCTCACAAGTTTGAAGCCTTTCTGAGGCTCAAAATGTGGTTTTAGTGTCAGGGTTACAATTAGGTCATGGTCAGGTTTAGAGTCCGGGCGAGGGAAACCATTATGTCAATGAAGGTCCTCACTAAGATAGTTGAACGAGCTTGTGTGTGTGTGTTTCTCTCTTACACAGCTGTGGGAGGGGGCGAGGTTTTGGGGTCGCGACCCGATGACGGTCCCACTGAGGCTGCGGGCGATGCGTCGCAGGTTTTCGGCGCTGTAGCTCTCGTCTTCAGCTGACGGCGGCTGCAGGTCAAACAGGAGAGTTCAGTTTTTTTAACAAGGTCGCACAAACAACGTGAACGCCGTCATCGGCTGAACGCACAGGTGTGCACACCTTCTGCAGGCCTGCTATTGGGGTCCTGTAGGCGTCTCTCTCGATCTCAGCTGTCGGCGTTTTTGAGCGTCCGGGACCCAACTGCCTCCTCCTCACGCCTGCACGCACACGCACACACACACACACACACACACTATGAACATCATTTATAGCTCACAGTCACACGGGCAGGATGGCGTCTGCTATCAGCAGCTTCATGTCTGTGACGTAGAGGAGCTGAGACCAGCGTTGGTGCCTCACGTTTGATCCGTTTCACTCACTGCAGGAAACTTAAAGTGCATTGTGGGTAAACACGGAGCAGGCGTTGCTTCTGCTGGAACAATCTGAACTTGTTTTATTAACTCGTGTTAGCAGCGCCATCAGTTCACGTTTATGACGGCATGAACAGGTCAGCTGAGCGAAGGCTCCTGATTGGTTGGAACTATTAATAAATGTCCAGCTTCAACCTCTGAGGCACCAAACGCTGCAGTTCCACTGACGTCCAGCAGAGGCTCCTACCTGGTTTGCTGCCGCTCGGCTGGGGGCTGACTCCCCGGCTGCCCCGGTGCATGCTGGGAGCCAGCAGACTGGCCTGGTACAGCGATTCCAGCTCTGACAGCTCCTCGCCGGGCGTCACCAGCGGCGCCGCCACCAGTCCCCCTCCCCCAGTGCTCTGGGAGCCATAGTATCTGTTGACGTTTTCAGCCCAGCGTTCCACGGGCAGCGCCACTGTGGGCGGGGAAACGGGCAGGTCCGGGCGGCTCACTGGGGGAATGTTGGCGGGGGAGTCTGGCGGTGAGTACAGGTGCGAGCTGATTGGTGGACTGGGAGAGTCGATGACGTCTTGGTCTAGGTATAAGCACGACCAGTTCCTGGTTGCATGAGGGGCAGGGGGCGGGGACGGTATGTGGCTGGAGTCTGGGGGTGTGGCCTGAGGCTGCCGGGTGTAAGACGGTTTCAACGTCTCAACAGGTGACAGGATTTGGGGATGCAGCCGGGGTGGGGGCGGGGCTTGTACTGGAGGCACTGGGGCAGGAGATGTTATGGTCCACTGCACTGAAAGCTCCTCCTCTTCAAGCGGAGGGGGTGGAGCCAAGTCTTCCACAGGGGCATCCACACAGAGAGCAGGGAGGGAGCCGACGCTACAGAGGGTCTTCCTGTCCTCCCGAGGTGAACCTGAAGGGGCGGGGTCAGACACCAAGGTTGACTGGGGAGGCAGCGACCTAATGAGGCAGGTGGAGGGAGGCGGCGTCTGCTGGTCCACAGAGGAGGCTGATTGGCTGCTGTGCATCTCTGTCAGAAGTATTCGGCCCGAGAGAGGCTTTTCACTTTGGGGGGATAGGATAGAAAGGCGGGGGGGAGAGAGGGGTGTGTTAATGACTGGCTTTACGCCAGAGCTCTGTGTAAACTTCAAATATCTGCTCCATTTATCAAGACGTCACATATTTGCAAAAGTGCTCTGACGTCTGTTAGCCACCAGCTGACCGCACAGCTGGAGTGGCCATTGGGCATGCCGGGCATTTGGCACTTTCATTTTCTAACGGTATAAACGATGATGGTGGTGGATTAGCCAATTGGTCATGATCAACGCTGGGCTGGACCAATTACAATACATCCATGTTGAGGTGAAAAGGGAAGCGATTTGTCCCGGACTTCAGCTACAATGAAAAAAGACACAAAGCTGGAGTTATTCTGTGTCTTTGCTGCACAGCTGTTTCTTCTTCTCTCATTCTCTCCCCTCCCTCTCCTGTATCTACTTCAATCATGAAACTGATCAATGATCAGCTGATCGGCTCTCTTGTTTGTTTATCGCCCACTTTGCGCCAGAAACAGGAAACCAGCGGATGTCGCGCTAAACAACAGCAGCACGTTTAAGCTTGATCAGCTGTTGTTAGAATTTATTTAATATTAATTTCTAGTATCAGCTGATGTTTGTGGGAGCCACAGCTGGAAAGCTGCTGGTCATGATGTCGGTTTGGAAACATGAAGGTGATACAAATCATACATATATACAACAGTGTACGTCACTGTCACAGCAGCTTTGCTTTCGTTCAAAGGCTTTATGGTTTTTCATGTAATACCTGGTGGGCCGGTCAATACCTGGGGCCACGCCTTGACCACCCGGTCAGCTGGTGGGTAACAGGCATCTCTGGAAACGTTAGAGCACTTTTGCAAATATGTGACGTCTTGATGAATCGAGCAGATATTTGAAGTTCACACAGCAACATCCTCACCTGAAAATATCTTAAACGTTTATTTTGTGACCCAGACAGAGTAATATTTCAAACTTGGCCACTCTGTGTTTTGGATGAAATGCATTCTGGGATATTTGCCTGTGTTTAGCTACAGCAGCTAACAAGCTGATTGGAGACCAAAACAGCCAATCAGAATTTTTTGCATCCAAGTCTGTGATTGGCTGGTTTTGTGGCACAAATATAACGGTGTAGAGAAAGAGCTGAGCGCACACGGGCAGAAATGTTGAGAGCGCGAGCAACACATGCAAAAACTGAGCGAGAGGGGCTGCTGTTGTGTGTGTGTGGATAATAGCAAACACTGAAACACAGTTTTTGCACGCAGCGATGAGTTTTGTTCGCTCAGATTTAGCTTTTCTTCGCTCAAAACAAATTTCTCCTCAAAATGCAAAACTTGCAAATTTTTCTTACGTGCGCTCAGATTAGTGGCACAAAAATAACGCCACATCATCGCGTTAGAACCACATGTGTGAGTTTACTGCACGAGACTAATAATTACTGCCCGATTTATTCTCAATTTATTTTTGCTCTGGTTGAAGCTCTCGTCAGGTTCTTACATCAGCCCATGAGGAGGTAAGATGTCAGGAGTTTTGAGCTCAGCTGAGGATTTACACCTCCAACCTCCACAGGTTCTGTTCACACATCAGGAATAACAAGGTTTAATACACAGAAGGTAACAGGGCGCCACCTGCTGGTGCGTTCTGATTGGCTGATCAGGCTGCAGCGGTACCTGTGCTGTTCCTGGAGCTGCTGCTCCTCCTGCTGCTGCGGTGGTTTCTCTCTGCCTGCCTCTGAGTCCTGCTGTTGTTGCTGCAGCAGTTGCATGCGCTGCTGCAGGCTGCGGGCTCTCCTCATGCAGCGCTGCAGCCGGCTGTGACTACTAGCTCCGCCCTCAGCCACCACCGGCCGCAGTTTGGCTGCAGCCGGGTCACAATTCAACAGAAAATCCACAACAGAAGGAAAATGAAAAGAAAACAGAAAGAGAGAAAAGAATAAAAAATGAACCAAAGATGCAGAAAAGAACTCGTTATGATGATTTCATGCAAAACAATCTGACAAAGAAAACTCACAGCTGACAGGAAATCAAACATCGCACTGCTGACATGAAGGTGGCGTGGTTATTAACGATGAAATGGAGAAATCAAGTCCAGACAGAAGGTTAAAGTAAGAGAATCACAACCAAAGAAAAACAACCCGGCTGTCAGCTTCGAGGACGCCTCCGACACGCTTGATCATCTACGGGTGACGGCGCTGAACCGCACGTTCACGTGTGACCTCACAGCGCAGGAAGTCACACATGAACCAGTAATTAACAGAGGCTGCTGTGTGATGCAGCCCAGTGTGCTTTTCTGGGATGTTTGCAGGTGTTTAGAGGAGCAGAGCTCACGGCTTCTTAGATTCACTCCAGCTGCTTTTCTCTGTGGCGAGGAAAAACTGACGTGCTGTGATGATGGTCTGTTTGATAAATGGATGACTTTCAGAATTAAACTTCTTTCCAACAGAAGACAGAGGGACCATTTGGAGTTCCAGATTACTGACAGAAATGAAGTCGAACTGTGACCCCGTCCACCTCTGACCCCTCAACGTCTCCCGTTTACAGCACTGTGTCATCTGCATACAGTGACACTCTTCTTCTTCTACTTCCTCTCATCTTTATTCTCTAACAGAAGTTTAAAACAGGCGTTCTGAAGGGAAACCGTTAGTATCAGGCTGTAAGTATGAATATTCCTGCTCTATCATTTAACATGGGAGTTTATGGGGACAGACTCACTGCTGCCTCTGCTGGACATAAGAGGATCTGCAGGGGGCGGGGTCACACTGAGGACATTTCCTGTCTATTTTTAATGAGGACAGTCTTCACTTTGTCCCACTACAGAATGAGCCAAATCTGATGAAGTGACTCGAACCCTGAGCTGAGTTAACACTCTGTGATATTTACAGACCCTCATGGTTCACATCTGACTGACACACGTGAAGCAAACAGCGGCGAATACAGACGCAGTAATGATGTCATCAAAAACCATCCCGATGTTTGTTTGGGTGAGCGGATTGTTTAAAGCTCGATTCAGCTTCTCGCGTTCGTGTGTGTGTAAGTCGGCCGTCAGGTTTCTGCCTGGCTGCGTTCAAAGTGGAGAGAGTGTGGTTAGTGGCAGTGGGAGGAGCTTACAGACAGCTTCATTGACAGCTGACAGCGCGGCGGCGACCTCGCCTGCCTGCTCCAGACGCATCGACTGGTCCAGCAGGAGCTCCGCCTCTGACACGCACCGCTCGCAAGTGTCCGATTTACCTGCAGAGCAAAAGAGGAAGACGCACACAGCTTTAAACTTTGTGTTTTCACGGAGTCCTTCCCGACTCCCCCGCGGACTTTCCACTGAACTCCCAACACCTCGATGCGTCTCTCCTTCTGCTCGCGACACTAGCTAACCGTCCAATCAAACAACCCACTCGCAGCACGAGACAAACGCCACATAACGAGAGAAAAAACAAAGAGGAAGCAACAAGAGTGAGAATTACAGCCAACAGGATTTTCAAAATAAAACCATTTTTTATGAAATCGTGAATTTAGTAACAGTCTGAGCTGAAGCGTGAAGAGTGTCTGTGTGTGTGTCTGTGTGTGTGTCTGTGTGTGTGTCTGTGTGTGTCAGTGTGTGTCAGTGTGTGTGCGTGTGTGTGTCTGTGTGTGTGTCTGTGTGTCAGTGTGTGTGTCAGTGTGTGTCAGTGTGTGTCTGTGTGTGTGCGTGTGTGTGTCTGTGTGTGTGTCAGTGTGTGTGTGTGTGTGTCTGTGTGTGTGTCAGTGTGTGTGTGTGTGTGTGTCAGTGTGTGTCTGTGTGTGTGCGCGTGTGTGTGTCTGTGTGTGTGTCAGTGTGTGTGTGTGTGTGTGTCAGTGTGTGTCAGTGTGTGTCTGCATGCATGTGTGTCTGTCTGCGTGTGTGTCAGTGTGTGTGTCTGTGTGTGTGTGTCTGTGTGTGTGTCTGTGTGTGTGTGTCTGTGTGTGTGTGTGTGTCAGTGTGTGTCTGCATGCATGTGTGTCTGTCTGCGTGTGTGTGTCTGTGTGTGTCTGTCTGCGTGTGTGTCTGTGTGTGTCTGTGTGTGTGTGTGTGTCAGTGTGTGTCTGTGTGTGTCAGTGTGTGTCAGTGTGTGTCTGCATGCATGTGTGTCTGTCTGCGTGTGTGTCAGTGTGTGTGTCTGTGTGTGTGTGTCTGTGTGTGTGTCTGTGTGTGTGTGTCTGTGTGTGTGTGTGTGTGTGTGTCAGTGTGTGTCTGCATGCATGTGTGTCTGTCTGCGTGTGTGTGTCTGTGTGTGTCTGTCTGCGTGTGTGTCTGTGTGTGTCTGTGTGTGTGTGTGTGTCAGTGTGTGTCTGTGTGTGTCTGTGTGTGTCTGTGTGTGTCTGTGTGTCTGTGTGTGTCTGTGTGTGTGTGTGTGTCAGTGTGTGTCTGCATGCATGTGTGTCTGTCTGCGTGTGTGTCTCTGTGTGTCTGTCTGCGTGTGTGTCTGTGTGTGTCAGTGTATTTGTGTCAGCGTGTGTGTCTGTGTGTGTGTGTACCCTGGATCTGCAGCTGGTCCAGGTCCAGGTACTTGCTGGGTCTCGGGTTGAAGCCGAGCGCCGCCTCCCTCTCCTTCTCCTGCCGCCGCTGCTGCTCCTCCTCCCTCGCTCTCCTCAGCACCTCCTCCTGCAGCTCGTCCAGCTCGCTGCGGCCTGCAGAGGGCGCTGCAACAACACCATCAGCATTAATATATAAAACAAGTTTGCACGCCGGAGTAAAGTCGGCCTGTTGACATGCAGAGCTGAGAGCTCAACGTCTGCATGAGCAAGAACACGAAGACGTTCGTACCGAGGCTCCCCCTGCTGGACGAGCTGAGCTCCTGCAGCAAAGCGCCGCTGCTCTTCGAGCGGGCGTTCCTCCACGAGGGTCCTGAGGAGGAAGAGGACGACAAAGCCTTCTTCACCACACACTCCCTGAAGAGGAGAAACAGAGACACGTTTAGCGTCAGGAGCTGAAGTTTCATATAACAGAGCCAATCCTGAGTTTAGACTCCACTGAACACTCATATTCTGTCATACAGGTTCAGGGGCAGGATCATTCTTTAATGACTTTACAAGAACGAACTCTCAAACCACCAAAGGACTCACTTAGCATGACAGGAAAGTTTAACTGCTGCAGCAGGACGGGGTCGTAATCAGCTCTGCTCCTAATCTGACAAACCCGCTGCAGAAACACAGCGACGGCGATCCTGCGTGTTTTCTTTTGTGTATTATTTGTTTTTACAGGATCTGATTGGTGCAAATGGTTTATTTTTGCCAATTGTTTGAGTAAACAGGGCACATGGGCAGTTCAAGGACCACTGAAAAGGTGGAAATTTCCTGATTATGCCACTTTTTACAGCTTTGTTTATACAGATGAGAAAATGTGCATTTTTAAATCTGCTGAAGGATTTATTTTATATTTACATTATTTTTATTGCATTGTTTTCTTTTTATTTAATGGAGTTCTTTTATTATTGTACCTTTTATTTCACTTTGTGCTTTTATTATCTCATCGTATGTTGTTTTTTACGTTACTGTGTTCGCGTACACGCCATCTCACGTTTGAATTTACTCCCTTGTTCTGTCTTTAATAAATATAATTATTTTACTTAAACAGTGACTTCACGTAAGGTGCGATACGATCTGCCGACTGGAGTATTGATCGATTGATGACGACCTTCTGGAGCTCACCTGTCTCCCGGGTTCAGGTCCAGGCTGACCGGGCTGCTGCTGTTCCTCTCGCTGCTCTCGTAGCCGCTCTCCATCCTCTGGATCAGCCTGGGTGGAGCAGCAGGAGGAGCAGCGGGAGACAGCACGGCTCCTCCCGCTCCTTCGTTCTCACCTCCCGGTCCAGCTCCACCTCCTCTGTGGCTGCTGGAGAAGGAGGCGGGGAGAGTCCTGGAGGAGCCCGTCCGGACAGGCGTCACCTCCTCCAGGGCCGAGGAGGCGTCCTGAGCTCCACAGTCGTCGAGCAGCGGCGCTCCGAGGGGGCTGTACCCTGCTTGCCTCCGCCTCTCGCGGTTAAAGATGCTGTCGATGTTGAGCGCCTCCCTCCGGGGCCTCCAAGCCGGCCGGTACCTCCCTGTTCCCCCGGAGGAGCTGGACTTTGACTCGCTGCTGGTGCTGTCGGCCTCCCAGTCCTGAGCTTTCCCAGCGGAGGAGGAGGAGGAAGGAGCGGCGCTGCTGGCAGGGAGGTGGTGGTGATGGCTGCTGTTCGAGGAGGGGGTGATTTCAGAGGAGAAGCCGGCGGCCGGCAGAGACGTGGAGGAGGAGGAGGAGAGGGGTCGGCTGTGGATGATGTTGCTCATGGTCTCCTTGAAGTCTCGCAGGCGGCTGGTCGATGATGAGAAGGAAGACGAAGGTTTGGGGAGGTGACGAGGAACCTGCTGCTCCTTTAACGTCTCGCCTGGAGGAGGAGAAAAGCAGGAGTAAGAAAAGACGAGGAGGAGAAGGAGTAACCTTACCCCAGAGGAGAGTGAACGAAGGAGGTGGATGAATGACT